>NW_026948111.1:0-201777 GCF_963921235.1 Mobula hypostoma | reverse complement strand
CAACCCATCCTTCCGACATCAGTCTCTGTCAAACCCTCCCTAACCCGTCACCTGAATCCCTCCCTCACCATCCTTCTGACATCAGTCACTATCAAACCCTCCTAAACCCATCACCTCAATCCCTCCCTCAGCATCCTTCCGACGTCAGTCTCTATGAAACCCACCCAAACCCGTCACCTCAATCCCTCCCTCCGCATCCTTCCGACATCAGTCTCTATGAAACCCTCCCAAACCCGTCAGCTCAATCTCTCCCTCACCATCCTGCCGACATCAGTCTCTATCAAACCCACCCAAACCCGTCACCTCAATCCCTCACTTTCCTTCCGACATCAGTCTCTATCAAACCCTCTGAAACCGATCAGCTCAATCCCTCCCTCACCATCCTTCCAACATCAGTCTCTATCAAACCCACCCAAACCCGTCACCACAATCCCTGCCTCACCATTCTTCCGACATCAGTCTCTATCAAACCCTCCCAATCCCGTCACCTCAATCCCTCCCTCACCATCCTTCCGACATCAGTCTCTATCAAACCCTCCCAAACCCGTCACCTCAATCCCTCCTTCACCATCCTTCTGACATCAGCCTCTATCAAACCCTCCCAAACCCGTCACCTGAATCCCTCCCTCACCATCCTTCTGACATCAGTCTCTATGAAAGCCTCCCAAACCCGTCACCTCAATCCCTCCCTCACCATCCTTCTGACATCAGTCTGTATCAAACCCACCCAAACCCGTCACCTCAATCCCTCCCTCACAATTCTTCCGACATCAGTCTCTATCAAACCCTCCCAAACCCGTCACCTCAATACCTCCCTCACCATCCTTCCGACATCAGTCTCTATCAAACCCTCCCAAACCCGTCACCTCAATACCTCCCTCACCATCCTTCCGACATCAGTCTCTATCAAACCCACCCAAACCCGTCACCTCAATCCCACCCTCACCATCCTACCGACATCAGTCTCTATCAACCCTGCGAAACCCATGACTTAATCCCTCCCACCCCATCCTTCCGACATCAGTCTTCATCAAACCCTCCCAAACCTGTCACCTCAATCCCTCCCACCCCATCCTCCCGATATCAGTCTCCATCAAACCCTCCCAAACCCATCACCTCAATCCCTCCCTTACCATCCTTCCGACATCAGTCTCTGTCAAACCCACCCAAACCCGTCACCTCAATCCCTCCCTCACCATCCTCCCGATATCAGTCTCCATCAAACCCTCCCAAACCAGTCAGCTCAATCCCTCCCTCACCATCCTTCCGACATCAGTCTCTATCAAACCCTCCCAAACCCGACACCTCAGTCCCTCCCTCACCATCCTTCCGACATCAGTCTCTATCAAACCCTCCCAAACCCGTCATCTCAATCCCTCCCTCATCATCCTTCCGACATCAGTCTCTGTCAAACCCTCCCAAACCAGTCACCTCAATCCCTCCCTCCCCATCCTTCCGACATCAGTCTCTATCAAACCCTCCCAACCAGTCACCTCAATTCCTTTCCATCCTTCCGACATCAGTCTCTGTCAAACCCACCCAAACCCGTCACCTCAATCCCTCACCATCCCTCCGACATCAGTCTCTATGAAACCCTCCCAAACCCGTCACCTCAATCCCTCCCTCACCATCCTTCCGACTCAGTCTCTATCAAACCCTCCCAAACCCGTCTTCTCAATCCCTCCCTCACCATCCTTCTGACATCAGTCTCTATCAAACCCACCCAAACTGATCACCTCAATCCCTCCCTCCCCATCCTTCCGACTCAGTCTCTATCAAACCCTCTCAAACCCGACACCTCAATCCCTCCCTCACCATCCTTCCGACTCAGTCTCTATCAAACCCACCCAAACTGATCACCTCAATCCCTCCCTCCCCATCCTTCCGACATCAGTCTCTATCAAACCCTCCCAAACCCGTCACCTCAATCCCTCACCATCCTTCAGACATCAGGCTCTATCAAAACCTGCCAAACCCGACACCTCAGTCCCTCCCTCACCATCCTTCCGACAGCAGTCTCTGTTAAACCCTTCCAATCCCGTCACCTCAATCCCTCCCTTACCATCCTTCCGACATAAGTCTCTATGAAACCCTCCCAAACTTGTCACCTGAATCCTTCCCTGACCATCCCTCCGACATCAGTCTCTATCAAACTGACCCAAACCCGTCACCTCAATCCCTCACTTTCCTTCCGACATCAGTCTCTATCAAACCCTCCTAAACCGACACCTCAGTCCCTCCCTAACCATCCTTCCGACAACAGTCTCTATCAAACCCTGCCAAACTCGTCACCTCAATCCCTCCCTCACCATCCTTCCGACATCAGTCTCTATCAAACCGTCCCAAACCCGTCTCCTCAATCCCTCCCTCACCATCCTTCCGACATCAGTCTCTATCAAACCGTCCCAAACCTGTCTCCTCAATCCCTCCCTCACCATCCTTCCGACATCAGTCTCTATCAAACCCTCCCAAACCCGTCACCGCAATTCCTCACCATCCTTCCGACATCAGTCTCTATCAAACCCTCCCAAACCCATCACCTCAATCCCTCACACCCTATCCTTGCGACATCAGTCTCTATCAAACGCTCCCAAACCCGTCACCTCAATCCCTCCCTCACCATCCTTCCGACATCAGTCTCTCTCAAACCCTCCCAAACCCGTCACCTCAATCCCTCACCATCCTCCCGACATCAGTCTCTAACAAACCGTCACCTCAATCCCTCGCCAGCCTTCCGACATCAGCCTCTATCAAACTCTCCCAAACCCGTCACCTCAATCCCTCACCATCCTCCCGACATCAGTCTCTATCAAACCGTCCCAAACCCGTCTCTTCAATCCCTCCCTCACCATCCTCCCGACATCAGTCTCTATCAAACCCACCCAAACCCGTCACCTCAATCCCTCCCTCACAATTCTTCCGACATCAGTCTCTATCAAACCCTCCCAGACCCGTCACCTCAATACCTCCCTCACCATCCTTCCGACATCAGTCTCTATCAAACCCACCCAAACCCGTCACCTCAGTCCCTCACCATCCTTCCGACATCAGACTCTATCAAACCCTCCCAAACCCGTCACCTCAATCCGTCACCATCCTTCTGACATCAGTCTCTATCAAACCCTCTCAAACCCATCACCTCAATCCCTCCCTCACAATTCTTCCGACATCAGTCTCTATCAAACCCTCCCATACACGTCACCTCAATCCCTCCCTCACCATCCTTCCGACTCAGTCTCTATCAAACCCACCCATATCCGTCATCTCAATCCCTCCCTCACCGTCCTTCCGACATCAGTCGCTATCAAACCCACCCAAACCCGTCACCTCAATCCCTCCCACCCCATCCTTCGGACATCAGTCTCTATCAAACCCTCCCAAACCCGTCACCTCAATCCCTCCCTCCCCATCCTTCCGACATCAGTCTCTATCAAACCCTCCCAAACCCGTCACCTCAATCCCTCCCTCACCATCCTTCCGACATCAGTCTCTGCCAAACCCTCCCAAACCCGTCATCTCAATCCCTCCCTCCCCATCCTTCCGACATCAGTCTCTATCAAACCCTCCCAAACCCGTGACCTCAATCGCTCCCTCACCATCCTTCCGACATCAGTCTCTATCAAACCCTCCCAAACCCGTCACCTCAATACCTCCCTCCCCATCCTTCCGACATCAGTCTCCATCAAACCCTGCCTAACCCGACACCTCAGTCCCTCCCAAACCATCCTTCCGACAACAGTCTCTATCAAACCCTCCCAAACCCGTCACCTCAATCCCTCCCTCACCATCCTTCCGACATCAGTCTCTATGAAACCCTACCAAACCTGTCACCTCAATCCCGCCCACCCCATCCTTCTGACATCAGTCTCTATCAAACCCTCCCAAACCCATCACCTCAATCCCTCCCTCACCATCCTTCCGACATCAGTCTCTGTCAAACCCACCCAAACCCGTCACCTCAATCCCTTCTTCCCCATCCTTACGACATCAGTCTCTATCAAACCCTCCCAAACCCGTCACCTCAATCCCTCCCTCCCCATCCTTCCGACATCAGTCTCTATCAAACCCTCCCAAACCCGTTACCTCAATCCCTCCCTCACCATCCTTCCGACATCAGTCTCTATGAAACCCTACCAAACCCGTCACCTCAATCCCGCCCACCCCATCCTTCTGACATCAGTCTCTATCAAACCCTCCCAAACCCATCACCTCAATCCCTCCCTCACCATCCTTCCGACATCAGTCTCTGTCAAACCCACCCAAACCCGTCACCTCAATCCCTTCTTCCCCATCCTTACGACATCAGTCTCTATCAAACCCTCCCAAACCCGTCACCTCAATCCCTCCCTCCCCATCCTTCCGACATCAGTCTCTATCAAACCCTCCCAAACCCGTCACCTCAATCGCTCCCTCACCATCCTTCCGACATCAGTCTCTGCCAAACCCTCCCAAACCCGTCACCTGAATCCCTCCCTCATCATCCTTCCGACATCAGTCTCTATCAAACCCTCCCAAACCCGTCACCTCAATCCCTCCCTCCCAATCCTTCCGACATCAGTCTCTGTCAAACCCTCCCAAACGCGTCACCCAAATCCCACACACCCCATCCTTCCGACATCAGTCTCTATCAAACCCTCCCAACCCGTCACCTCAATCCCTCCTGTCCCATCGTTCCGACATCAGTCTCTATCAAACCCACCCAAACCCATCACCTCAATCCCTCCCTCACCATCCTTCCGACGTCAGTCTCTATGAAACCCACCCAAACCCGTCAGCTCAATCCCTCATATCCCATCCTTCTGACATCAGTCTCTATCAAACCCACCCAAACCCGTCACCTCAATCCCTTCTTCCCCATCCTTGCGACATCAGTCTCAATCAAACCCTCCCAAACCCGTCACCACAATCCCTCCCTCACCATCCTTCTGACAGCAGTCTCAATCAAACCCACCCAAACCCGTCACCTCAATCCCTCCCTCACCATCCTTCCAACATCAGTCTCCATCAAACCCTGCGAAACCAGTGACTTAATCCCTCCCACCCCATCCTTCCGACATCAGTCTTCATCAAACCGTCCCAAACCTGTCACCTCAATCCCTCCCTCACCATCCTCCCGACATCAGTCTCTATCAAACCCTCCCAAACCCGTCATCTCAATCCCTCCCTCACCATCCTCCCGACATCAGTCTCTATCAAACCCTCCCAAACCCGACATCTCAATCCCTCCCTCCCCATCCTTCCGACATCAGTCTCTATCAAACCCTCCCAAACCTGTCACCTCAATCGCTCCTTCACCATCCTTCTGACATCAGTCTCTATCAAACCCTCTCAAACCCTTCATCTCAATCCCTCCCTCACCATCCTCCCGACATCAGTCTCTATCAAACCCTCCCAAACCCGACATCTCAATCCCTCCCTCCCCATCCTTCCGACATCAGTCTCTATCAAACCCTCCCAAACCTGTCACCTCAATCGCTCCTTCACCATCCTTCCGACATCAGTCCCTATGAAACCCTCCCAAACCCGTCACCACAATCCCTCCCTCACCATCCTTCCGACAGCAGTCTCAATCAAACCCAACCAAACCCATCACCTCAATCGCTCCCTCACCATCCTTCCGACATCAGTCTCTGTCAAACCCTCCCAAACCCGTCACCTCAATCCCTCCCTCACCATCCTTCCGACATCAGTCTCTATCAAACCCTCCCAAACCCGTCACCGCAATTCCTCACCATCCTTCCGACATCAGTCTCTATCAAACCCTCCCAAACCCATCACCTCAATCCCTCACACCCTATCCTTGCGACATCAGTCTCTATCAAACGCTCCCAAACCCGTCACCTCAATCCCTCCCTCCCCATCCTTCCGACATCAGTCTGTATCAAACCCTCCCAAACCCGTCACCTCAATCCCTCCCTCCCCATCCTTCCGACATCAGTCTCTATCAAACCCTCCCAAACGCGTCACCCGAATCCCACAAACCCCATCCTTGTGACATCAGTCTCTATCAAACCCTCCCAACCAGTCACCTCAATTCCTCACCATCCTTCCGACATCAGTATCTATCAAACCCACCCAAACCCGTCACGTCATTCCTTCCCGTCCCATCCATCTGATATCAGGCTCTATTAAACCCCCCCAAACCTATCATCTCTATCCCTCCCACCCCATCCTTCCGACATCAGTCACTATGAAACCCACCCATACCTGTCACCTCAATTCCTCCCGTCCCATCCTTCCGACATCAGTCTCTGTCAAATCCTCCCAAACCCGTCACGTCAATCCCTCCCTCATCATCCTTCCGACATCAGTCTCTATGAAACCCTCCCAAACCCGTCACCTCAATCCCTCCCTCACCATCCTTCCGACATCAGTCTCAATCAAACCCTCCCAAACCCGTCACCTCAATCCCTCCCTCACTAACCTTCAGACATCAGTCTCTATCAAAACCTGCCAAACCCAACACCTCAGTCCCTCCCTCACCATCCTTCTGACATCAGTCTCGATGAAACCCTCCCAAACCCGTCACCTCAATCCCTCCTGTCCCATCCTCCTGACATCAGTCTCTATCAAACCCACCCAAACCCGTCACCTCAATCCCTTCTTCCCCATCCTTGCGACATCAGTCTCAATCAAACCCTCCCAAACCCGTCACCACAATCCCTCCCTCACCATCCTTCCGACAGCAGTCTCAATCAAGCCCACCCAAACCCGTCACCTCAATCCCTCCCTCACCATCTTTCCGACATCAGGCTCTATCAAACCCTCCCAAACCCGTCACCACAATCCCTCCCTCACCATCCTTCTGACAGCAGTCTCAATCAAACCCACCCAAACCCGTCACCTCAATAGCTCCCTCACCATCCTTCTGACATCAGTCTCTATCAAACCTGCCAAACTCGTCACCTCAATCCCTCCCTCACCATCCTTCCAACATCAGTCTCCATCAAACCCTGCGAAACCAGTGACTTAATCCCTCCCACCCCATCCTTCCGACATCAGTCTTCATCAAACCCTCCCAAACCCGTCACCACAATCCCTCCCTCACCATCCTTCTGACAGCAGTCTCTATCAAACCCACACAAACCCGTCACCTGAATACCTCCCTCACCATACTTCTGACATCAGTCTCCATGAAACCCTCCCAAACCCGTGACTTAATCCCTCCCACCCCATCCTTCTGACATCAGTCTTCATCAAACCCTCCCACACCTGTCACCTCAATCCCTCCCTCACCATCCTCCCGACATCAGTCTCTATCAAACCCTCCCAAACCCGTCATCTCAATCCCTCCCTCACCATCCTCCCGACATCAGTCTCTATCAAACCCTCCCAAACCCGACATCTCAATCCCTCCCTCCCCATCCTTCCGACATCAGTCTCTCTCAAACCCTCACAAACCAGTCACCACAATCCCTCCCTCACCATCTTTCCGACAGCAGTCTCAATCAAACCCACCCAAACCTGTCACCTCAATCCCTTCCTCACCATCCTTCCGACATCAGTCTCTATCAAACCCTCCCAATCCCGTCACCTCAATCCCTCCCTCACCATCCTTCCGACATCAGTCTCTATCAAACCCTCCCAAACCCGTCACCTGAATCCCTCCCTCACCATCCTTCTGACATCAGTCTCTATGAAACCCTCCCAAACCCGTGACTTAATCCCTCCCACCCCATCCTTCCGACATCAGTCTTCATCAAACCCTCCCAAACCTATCATCTCAATCCCTCCCTCACCATCCTCCCGACATCAGTCTCTATCAAACCCTCCCAAACCCGTCATCTCAATCCCTGCCTCATCATCCTTCCGACATCAGTCTCTATCAAACCCTCCCAAACCCGTCACCTCAATCCCTCCCTCATCATCCTTCCGACATCAGTCTCTATCAAACCCTCCCATACCCGTCACCTCAATCGCTCCCTCACCATCCTTCTGACATCAGTCTCTGTCAAACCCTCCCAAACGCGTCACCCGAATCCCACAAACCCCATCCTTGTGACATCAGTCTCTATCAAACCCTCCCAACCAGTCACCTCAATTCCTCACCATCCTTCCGACATCAGTATCTATCAAACCCACCCAAACCCGTCACGTCATTCCTTCCCGTCCCATCCATCTGATATCAGTCTCTATGAAACCCCCCCAAACCTGTCATCTCTATCCCTCCCTCACCATCCTCCCGACATCAGTCTCTATCAAACCCTCCCAAACCCGTCACCACAATCCCTCCCTCACCATCTTTCCGACAGCAGTCTCAATCAAACCCACCCAAACCTGTCACCTCAATCCCTTCCTCACCATCCTTCCGACATCAGTCTCTATCAAACCCTCCCAATCCCGTCTCCTCAATCCCTCCCTCACCATCCTTCTGACATCAGTCTCTATGAAACCCTCCCAAACCCGTGACTTAATCCCTCCCACCCCATCCTTCCGACATCAGTCTTCATCAAACCCTCCCAAACCTATCATCTCAATCCCTCCCTCACCATCCTCCCGACATCAGTCTCTATCAAACCCTCCCAAACCCGTCATCTCAATCCCTGCCTCATCATCCTTCCGACATCAGTCTCTATCAAACCCTCCCATACCCGTCACCTCAATCCCTCCCTCACCATCCTTCCGACATCAGTCTCTATCAAACCCTCCCATACCCATCACCTCAATCGCTCCCTCACCATCCTTCCGACATCAGTCTCTGTCAAACCCTCCCAAACGCGTCACCCGAATCCCACAAACCCCATCCTTGTGACATCAGTCTCTATCAAACCCTCCCAACCAGTCACCTCAATTCCTCACCATCCTTCCGACATCAGTATCTATCAAACCCACCCAAACCCGTCACGTCATTCCTTCCCGTCCCATCCATCTGATATCAGGCTCTATTAAACCCCCCCAAACCTGTCATCTCTATCCCTCCCTCACCATCCTCCCGACATCAGTCTCTATCAAACCCTCCCAAACCCGTCACCACAATCCCTCCCTCACCATCCTTCTGACAGCAGTCTCAATCAAACCCACCCAAACCCGTCACCTCAATCCCTCCCTCACCATCCTTCTGACATCAGTCTCTATCAAACCTGCCAAACTCGTCACCTCAATCCCTCCCACCCCATCCTTCCGACATCAGTCTTCATCAAACCCTCCCAAACCTGTCACCTCAAACCCTCCCTCACCATCCTCCCGACATCAGTCTCTATCAAACCCACACAAACCTGTCACCTGAATACCTCCCTCACCATCCTTCTGACATCAGTCTCTATGAAACCCTACCCGTGACTTAATCCCTCCCACCCCATCCTTCTGATATCAGTCTTCATCAAACCCTCCCACACCTGTCACCTCAATCCCTCCCTCACCATCCTCCCGACATCAGTCTCTATCAAACCCTCCGAAACCCGTCATCTCAATCCCTCCCTCACCATCCTCCCGACATCAGTCTCTATCAAACCCTCCCAAACCCGACATCTCAATCCCTCCCACCCCATCCTTCTGACATCAGTCTTCATCAAACCCTCCCACACCTGTCACCTGAATCCCTCCCTCACCATCCTCCCGACATCAGTCTCTATCAAACCCTCCCAAACCCGTCATCTCAATCCCTCCCTCACCATCCTCCCGACATCAGTCTCTATCAAACCCTCCCAAACCCGACATCTCAATCCCTCCCTCCCCATCCTTCCGACATCAGTCTCTATCAAACCCTCCCAAACCTGTCACCTCAATCGCTCCTTCACCATCCTTCCGACATCAGTCCCTATGAAACCCTCCCAAACACGTCACCTCAATCCTTCCCTCACCATCCTTCCGACATCAGTCTCTATCAAACCCTCCCAAACCCGTCACCACAATCCCTCCCTCACCATCCTTCCGACAGCAGTCTCAATCAAACCCACCCAAACCCGTCACCTCAATCCCTTCCTCACCATCCTTCCGACATCAGTCTCTATCAAACCCTCCCAATCCCGTCACCTCAATCCCTCCCGTCCCATCCTTCCGACATCAGTCTCTGTCAAATCCTCCCAAACCCGTCACGTCAATCCCTCCCTCATCATCCTTCCGACATCAGTCTCTATGAAACCCTCCCAAACCCGTCACCTCAATCCCTCCCTCACCATCCTTCCGACATCAGTCTCTATCAAACCCACCCAAACCCGTCACCTCAATCCCTTCTTCCCCATCCTTGCGACATCAGTCTCTATCAAACCCTCCCAAACCCGTCACCACAATCCCTCCCTCACAATCATTCCGACAGCAGTCTCAATCAAGCCCACCCAAACCCGTCACCTCAATCCCTCCCTCACCATCTTTCCGACATCAGTCTCTATCAAACCCTCCCAAACCCATCACCTCAATCCCTCCCTCACCATCCTTCCGACATCAGTATCTATCAAACCCTCCCAAACCCGTCACCTCAATCCCTCACCATCCTTCCGACATCAGTCTCTATCAAACCTGCCAAACTCGTCACCTCAATCCCTCCCTCACCATACTCCCGACATCAGTCTCTATCAAACCCTCCCAAACCCGTCACCTCAATCCCTTCCTTACCATCCTTCCGACATCAGTCTCTATCAAACCCTCCCAAACCCGTCACCTCAATCCCTCCCTCACCATCCTTCCGACATCAGTCTCTATCAAACCCTCCCAAACCCGTCACCTGAATCCCTCCCTCACCATCTTTCTGTCATCAGTCTCTATGAAACCCTCCCAAACCCGTGACTTTATCCCTCCCACCCCATCCTTCGGACATCAGTCTTCATCAAACCCTCCCAAACCTGTCACCTCAATCCCTCCCTCATCATCCTTCCGACATCAGTCTCTATCAAACCCACCCAAACCTCTCACCTCAATCCCTCCCTCCCCATCCTTCCGACATCAGTCTCTATCAAACCCTCCCAAACCCGTCACCTCAATCCCTCCCACCCCATCCTTCCGACATCAGTCACTATCAAACCCACCCATACCTGTGACCTCAATCATCTCGTCCCATCCTTCCGACATCAGTCTCTATCAAACCCACCCAAACCCATCACCTCAATCCCTCCCTCAGCATCCTTCCGACGTCAGTCTCTATGAAACCCACCCAAACCCGTCACCTCAGTCCCTCCCTCCGCATCCTTCCGACATCAGTCTCTATCAAACCCACCCAAACCCATCACCTCAATCCCTCCCTCAGCATCCTTCCGACATCAGTCTCTATCAAACCCACCCAAACCCGTCACCTCAATCCCTCACTTTCCTTCCGACATCAGTCTCTATCAAACCCTTCCAAGCGCGTCACCTCAATCCCTCACACCCATCCTTCTGACATCAGTCTCTATCAAACCCACCCAAACCCGTCACCACAATCCCTGCCTCACCATCCTTCCGACATCAGTCTCTGTCAAACCCTCCCTAACCCGTCACCTGAATCCCTCCCTCACCATCCTTCCGACATCAGTCTCTATCAAACCCTCCTAAACCCATCACCTCAATCCCTCCCTCAGCATCCTTCTGACGTCAGTCTCTATGAAACCCACCCAAACCCGTCACCTCAATCCCTCCCTCACCATCCTGCCGACATCAGTCTCTATGAAACCCTCCCAAACCCGTCAGCTCAATCTCTCCCTCACCATCCTGCCGACATCAGTCTCTATCAAACCCACCCAAACCCGTCACCTCAATCCCTCCCTCCGCATCCTTCCGACATCAGTCTCTATGAAACCCTCCCAAACCCGTCAGCTCAATCTCTCCCTCACCATCCTGCCGACATCAGTCTCTATCAAACCCACCCAAACCCGTCACCTCAATCTCTCCCTCACCATCCTGCCGACATCAGTCTCTATCAAACCCTCCCAATCCCGTCACCTCAATCCCTCCCTCACCATCCTTCCGACATCAGTCTCTGTCAAACCCTCCCTAACCCGTCACCTGAATCCCTCCCTCACCATCCTTCTGACATCAGTCTCTATCAAACCCACCCAAACCCGTCACCTCAATACCTCCCTCACCATCCTTCCGACATCAGTCTCTATCAAACCCACCCAAACCCGTCACCTCAGTCCCTCCCTCACCATCCTTTTGACATCAGACTCTAGCAAACCCTCCCAAACCCGTCACCTCAATCCCTCCCTCACCATCCTTTTGACAGCAGTCTCAATGAAACCCTCCCAAACCCGTCACCTCAATCCCTCCCTCACCATCCTTCCGACATCAGTCTCTATCAAACCCTCCCAATCCCGTCACCTCAATCCCTCACTCACCATCTTTCCGACATCAGTCTCTGTCAAACCCTCCCAAACCCGTCACCTCAATCCCTCCTTCACCATCCTTCGGACATCAGTCTCCCTCAAACCCTCCCAAACCCGTCACCTCAATCCCACCCTCACCATCCTACCGACATCAGTCTCTATCAACCCTGCGAAACCCATGACTTAATCCCTCCCACCCCATCCTTCCGACATCAGTCTTCATCAAACCCTCCCAAACCTGTCACCTCAATCCCTCCCTCACCATCCTCCCGACATCAGTCTCCATCAAACCCTCCCAAACCCGTCATCTCAATCCCTCCCTCCCCATCCTTCCGACATCAGTCTCTATCAAACCCTCCCAAACCCATCACCTCAATCCCTCCCTCACCATCCTGCCAACATCAGTCTCTATCAAACCCTGCCAAACCCGACACCTCAGTCCCTCCCTAACCATCCTTCCGACAACAGTCTCTATCAAACCCTCACAAACCCGTCACCTCAATCCCTCCCTCACCATCCTTCTGACATCAGTCTCTATGAAACCCTCCCAAACCCGTCACCACAATCCCTCCCACCCCATCCTTCCGACAGCAGACTCAATCAAACCCACCCAAACCCGTCACCTCAATCCCTCCCTCACCATTCTTCCGACATCAGTCTCTATCAAACCCTGCCAAACTCGTCACCTCAATCCCTTCCTCACCATCCTTCCGACAACAGTCTCCATCAAACCCTCCCAAACCCGTCACCTCAATCCCACCCTCAGCATCCTCCCAACATCAGTCTCTATTAAACCCTCCCAAACCCGTCATCTCAATCCCTCCCTCATCATCCTTCCGACATCAGTCTCTTTCAAACCCTCCCAAACCCGTCACCTATATCCCTCCCTCCCCATGCTTCCAACATCAGTCTCTGTCAAACCCTCCCAAACGTGTCACCCGAACCCCACACACCCCATCCTTCCGACATCAGTCTCTATCAAACCCTCCCAAACCTGTCATCTCAATCCCTCCCACCCCATCCTTCCGACATCAGTCACTATCAAACCCACCCATACCTGTCACCTCAATCCCTCCCTCCCCATCCTTCCGACATCAGTCTCTATCTATCAAATCCTCCCAAACCCGTCACCTGAATCCCTCCCTCACCATCCTTCCTACTCAGTCTCTATCAAACCCACCCAAACCCGTCACCTCAATCCCTCCCTCACCATCCTTCCGACATAAATCTCTGTCAAACCCTCCCAAACCCGTCACCTCAATCCCTCCCTTACCATCCTTCTGACATCAGTCTCTATCAAACCCTCCCAAACCCGTCACCTCAATCCCTCACCATCCTTCCGACATCAGTCTCTATCAAACCCTCCCAAACCCGTCACCTCAATCCCTCACCATCCTTCCGACATTAGTCTCTATTAAACCCTCCCAAACCCGTCACCTCAATCCCTCCCTCACCATCCTTCCGAAATTAGTCTCTATCAAACCCTCCCAAACCCGTCACCTCAATCCCTCACACCCCATCCTTCCGACATCAGTCTCTATCAAACCCTCCCAAACCCATCACCTCAATCCCTCCCTCACCATCCTCCGACATCAGTCTCTATGAAACCCTCCAAACCCGTCACCTCAATCTCTCCCTCACCATCCTTCCGACATCAGTCTCTATTAAACCCTCTTAAACCCGTCACCTCAATCCCTCCCTCACCATCCTTCCGACATCAGTTTCTATCAAACCCTCCCAATCCCGTCACCTCAATTCCTCCCTCACCATCCTTCCAACATCAGTCTCTATGAAACCCACCCTATGCCTCCCCATCGCACTGACATTCCCCCACCCTCCCCATCCCACTGACGTTCCCTGTTTCCCTCCCCATCCCGCCCGCCTTCCCAGTCTCCCACCCCATCCCACCCACGTTCCCCGTCTCCCTCCCTATCCCACCTGCATTCCCCTTCTCCCTTCCCATCCCAGCGGCATTCCCCGTCTCCCTCCCCATCCCACCGACATTCCCCATCTCCCTCCTTACCCCACCGACATTCCCCCTCACCCTTGCCATCCCACTGTCATCCCTCCTTCTCCATCCCACTTTCGTTCCCTGTCTCCCCCATCCCACTGTCATTCCCCACCTTCCCCCATCCCACTGTCATTCCCTACCTTCCCCCATCCCACTGACATTCCCGGTCTCCCATCCCACTGACATTCCCCGTCTCCCATCTCACTGACAATCGCTGACTCCCTCCCCATCCCACTGTCATTCCGTCTCCTCATCCCACTGACATTCCCTGTCTCCCCATCCCACTGACATTGCCCGTCTCCTTCCCCATCCCACTGACATAGCCCGTCTCCTTCCCCATCCCACTGACCTTCCCTGTCATCTCCATCCCACTGACATTCCCTGTCATCTCCATCCCACTGACCTTCCCTGTCTCCTCCAATCCCACTGACATTCCCTGTCGCCCACCCCTCCATTCACTGACCTTCCGTGTCTCCCCATCCCACTGACATTCCCTGTCATCTCCATCCCACGCACATTCCCTGTCATCTCCATACCACTGTCATTCCCTGTCTCCCCCATCCCACTGTCATTCCGTCTCCCCCATCCCACTGTCATTCCCTGTCATCTCCATCCCACTGACATCCCTCGCTCCCCATCCCACTGTCATTCCCTGTCTCCCCATCCCACTGACATTGTCTCCTTCCCCATTCCACTGACATTGTCCGTCTCCGTCCCCATCCCACTGACCTTCCCTGTCATCTCCATCCCACTGACATTCCCAGTCTCCCCCATCCCACTGACATTCCCGGTCTCCCCCATCCCACTGTCATTCCCTGTCTCCCCATCCCACTGTCATTCCCTGTCTCCCCATCCCACTGACATTGCCAGTCTCCTTCCCCATCCCACTGACCTTCCCTGTCATCTCCATCCCACTGACATTCCCTGTCATCTCCATCCCACCTGCATTCCCTGTCGCCCACCCCCCATCCTACAGATATTCCCTGTCCTCCCCATCCCACTGACATTTCCGTCTCTCCCCCCATCCCACTGACATTTCCGTCTCTCCCCCCATCCCACTGACATTCCCTGTCTCCCCCCATCCCACTGACATTCCCTGTCTCCCCCCATCCCACTGACATTCCCTGTCCTCCCCCATCCCACTGACATTCCCTGTCCTCCCCCATCCCACTGACATTCCCTGTCTCCCCCCATCCCACTGACATTCCCTGTCGCCCACCCCTCCATTCACTGACCTTCCGTGTCTCCCCATCCCACTGACATTCCCTGTCATCTCCATCCCACGCACATTCCCTGTCATCTCCATCCCACTGTCATTCCCTGTCTCCCCCATCCCACTGTCATTCCGTCTCCCCCATCCCACTGTCATTCCCTGTCATCTCCATCCCACTGACATCCCTCGCTCCCCATCCCACTGTCATTCCCTGTCTCCCCATCCCACTGACATTGTCTCCTTCCCCATTCCACTGACATTGTCCGTCTCCGTCCCCATCCCACTGACCTTCCCTGTCATCTCCATCCCACTGACATTCCCAGTCTCCCCCATCCCACTGTCATTCCCTGTCTCCCCATCCCACTGTCATTCCCTGTCTCCCCATCCCACTGACATTGCCAGTCTCCTTCCCCATCCCACTGACCTTCCCTGTCATCTCCATCCCACTGACATTCCCTGTCATCTCCATCCCACCTGCATTCCCTGTCGCCCACCCCCCATCCTACAGATATTCCCTGTCCTCCCCCATCCCACTGACATTCCCTGTCTCCCCCATCCCACTGACATTCCCTGTCTCCCCCAGCCTTTCGGCAGCTCACTGTCCCGGTGCTCCGTCCGCCTGACATGTCCGGTCGGTACCAGTGATCCGGGTTTTCCGTTGGCATGGAGACTGTGTCTGCTGCTGCGGTTGCTGCAGGATTGGGTTGTCTGTGTCGGTGTGCAGCTTCACCGCAGGGTCCTAATGCCCACGGCTGATTAATGCAGTGTTTCACTCTTTGTGTATCATGGTTACTCCCACCCAGCTCACTCAGAGATCGTCAGGAACAACGTAACAATTCCAGTCCACAAAGCCACACAACTTCCCACCCAGCTTCCTCTGAATGCTGCATTCCACGCTCGAATTGTGCACTCCTGTTTCCAGTGCCTAGTGCTGTCTGTTTGCTCCTGTTTCCAGTGAATGATGTTGATTAGTTTGCTCTGGATCCTGTGTGTTGTACACTTGGATTTCTTGTGTGTGTTGCATACACCAACCACGCCCTGCGTGGAAACAGTCTTTCCCTTCATTTGCCTGCTCTGACTCTGGTTTGGTTCCCTCCACCACTTCTCTATTTCCCATTCCTTCCCTCCATGACGAAGAGGTCACTGGGGAAGTGATAATTAGACTTTTTTTAAAATATGGCCTTGAATAACGCTTTGGACAGGGTCCCGCAGTGTGGGTGGTCCGTGAGGGGGTCCCACAGTGTGGGTGGTCCGTGAGGGGGTCCCGCAGTGTGGGTGGTCCATGAGGGGGTCCGGCAGTGTGGGTGGTCCGTGAGAGGGTCCCGCAGTGTGGGTGGTCCGTGAGGGGGTCCTGCAGTGTGGGTGGTCCGTGAGGGGGTCCCGCAGTGTGGGTGGTCCGTGACGGGGTCCTGCAGTGTAGTGGTCTGTGAGATAAAACTACATTGATTCAGAGTTGTGTTGACGAACTGGCTTGGCTGTGGGAGCTGGGATTAGCTGTGGGATGCCATGCTTTTCTGACTCTGGTCTGTCGGGAATGGAGCTGTGCATGAGAATGTGAGTAGTCTGATAAGTAAGTTTGTTGACAACATAACAGTGAAGATGGGGGCTGTGGGACGTACCTTAGCAGAGATTGAACAATGGCAGATGCACTTCAGTCCAGACAAGTGTCAAAGTTCAAAGTCAATGTATTATCGAAGTACATATATGTCAATAGACAATAGGTGCAGGAGTAGGCCATTTAGCCCTTCGAGCCAGCACCACCATTCACTGTGATCATGGCTGATCATCCACAATCAGTATCCAGTTCCTGCTTTCTCCCCATATCCCTTCACTCCGCTATCTTTAAGAGCTCTATCTAACTCTTTTTTGAAAGAATCCAGAGAATTGGCCTCCACTGCCTTCTGAGGCAGAGCATTCCACAGAACTACAACCCTCTGTGTGAAAAAGTTTTTCCTCAACTCCGTTCTAAATTGTCTACCTCTTATTATTAAACTGTGGCCTCTGGTTCTGGACTACCCCAACATCAGAAACATGTTTCCTGCCTCTAGCGTGTCCAATCCCTTAATAATCTTATATGTTTCAATCAGATCCCCTCTCATCCTTCTAAATTCCAGTGTATACAAGCCCAGTCGCTCCAATCTTTAAACATTTGGCATTCCCGCCATCCCTGGAATTAACCCAGTGAACCTACGCTGCACTCCCTGAATAGCAAGAATGTCCTTCATCAAATTTAGAGACCAAAATTGTACACAGTACTCCAGGTGTGGTCTCATCAGGGCCCTGTACAGCTGCAGAAGGACCTCTTTGCCCTTATACTTAATTCCCCTTGTTATGAAGGCCAGCATGCCGTTAGCTTTCTTCACTGCCTGCTGTACTTGCATGCTTGCTTTCAGTGACTGATGTACAAGAACACCTAGATCTCATTGTACTTCCCCTTTTCCTCACTTGACACCATTCAGGTAGTAATCTACCTTCCTGTTCTTGCCACCAAAGTGGATAACCTCACATTTATCCACATTAAACTGCATCTGCCATGCATCTGCCCACTCACCCAACCTGTCCAAGTCACCCTGTATTCTCATAACATCCTCCTCACATTTCACACTGCCACCCAGCTTTGTGTCATCTGCAAATTTGCCAATGTTACTTTGAATCCCTTTATCTAAATCATTAATATATATTGTAAACAGCTGCGGTACCAGCACCGAGCCTTGCGGTATCATATACTGTCCTGTTTCATTTTCCTGCAGGCAATCAGCGTGAACACAAAGAAAACTAAAATAATAATAATAAATAAGTAATAGACCACCAGTGAGTCTTATTTCAGTGGTTGGTAAGTTGATGGAGAAGATCCTGAGAGGCAGGATTTATGAACATTTGAAGAGGTATAATATGATTAGGAATAGTCAGATTGGCTTTGTCAAAGGCAGGTCGTGCCTTACGAGCCTGATTGAATTTTTTGAGGACGTGACTAAACACATTGATGAAGGAAGAGCAGTAGATGTAGTGTATATGGATTTCAGCAAGGCATTTGATAAGGTACCCCATGCAAGGCTTATTGAGAAAGTAAGGAGGCATGGGATCCAAGGGGACATTGCTTTGTGGATCCAGAACTGGCTTGCCCACAGAAGGCAAAGAGTGGTTGCAGACGGGTCATATTCTGCATGGAGGTCAGTCACCAGCGGAATGCCTCAGAGATCTGTTCTGGGACCCCTACTCTTCGTGATTTTTATAAATGACCTGGATGAAGAAGTGGAGGGATGGGTTAGTAAATTTGCTGATGACACAAAGGTTGGGGGTGTTGTGGATAGTGTGGAGGGATGTCAGAGGTTACAGTGGACATTGATAAGATGTAAAACTGGGCTGAGAAGTGGCAGAGGGAGTTCAACCCAGATAAGTGAAGTGGTTCATTTTGGTAGGTCAAATATGATGGCAGAATATAGTATTAATGGTAAGACTCTTGGCAGTGTGGAGGATCAGAGGGATCTTGGGGTCTGTGTCCATAGGACGCTCAAAGCTGCTGTGCAGGTTGACTCTGTGGTTAAGAAGGCATACGGTGTATTGGCCTTCATCAATCGTGGGATTGAGTTTAGGAGCCGAGAGGTAATGTTGCAGCTATATAGGACCCTGGTCAGACCCCACTTGGAGTACTGTGCTCAATTCTGGTCCCTACAGGAAGGATGTGGAAGCCATAGAAAGCGTGTAGAGGAGATTTACAAGGATGTTGCCTGGACTGGGGAGCATGCCTTATGAAAACAGGTTGCGTGAACTCAGCCTTTTCTTCTTGGAGCGACGGAGGATGAGAGGTGACCTGATAGAGGTGTATAAGATGATGAGAGGCATTGATCATGTGGATAGTCAGAGGCTTTTCTCCAGGGCTGAAATGGCTGCCACAAGAGGGCACAGTTTTAAGGTGCTTGGAAGTAGGTACAGAGGAGATGTCAGGGGTAAGTTTTTTACGCAGAGAGTGGTGAGTGTGTGGAATGGACTGTTGGCAGCGGTGGTGGAGGCGGAAACGATAGAGTCTTTTAAGAGACTCCTGGATGGCTACATGGAGCTTAGAAAAATATAGGGCTGTGGGTAACCCTATGTAATTTCTAAGGTAGGGACATGTTCAGCACAGCTTTGTGGGCGGAAGGGCCTGTATTGTGCTGTAGGTTTTCTGTGTTTCTATAAATGTGGAGAACACGAGATGAAGTGTTGTTGGGAGTGAGATTTGGGAACATTTCAGAGATAGGGGTGAGTCACGTTATCCCCACTGATTTAGGAGCCTGATGGTCGAGGGGTAATTGTTCCTGAACCTGGTGGTGTGGGTCCCGAGTACTTCCTTGCTAATGGCAGGGGCGAGAAAAGAGCATGGCCTGGATAGTGGGCGGGCTCTGATGCTGGAATCTGTTTTCCTGTGACAGCATTCCCTGCAAATGTGCTCCATGGCGGGGTGGACTTTACCTGTGATGGACTGGCGTGTGTGCACCACTCTCTGTAGGCTTTTCATTGGTGTTTCCGTATCAGCTAGTCAGGTACATTCTACTGCACATCTATAGAGTCTGTCAGAGTTTTACATCCATGCTGAATCTTCACAAAATCCCAGTCAAGTAGAGGCACTCCTGTGCTTTCTTCATAATTGCACATATGCTGGACCCGGGAGAGACCCTCTGAAAGAATAACCCCGAGGAATTTGACGGAATCCACCTCTGATCCTCCAATGAGGACTGGCTCATGGACCTCTGTTTCCTTCCTCTTGAAGTCAGTAATGAACTCCTTGTTTTTGCTGACATTGTGAGAGGTTGTTGTTACGACATCACTCAGCCAGGTTTTCAGTATTCCTCCTATATGGATCCCTTCATGCCCTGATCAATCAGGATAGGGAGGGGAAGGCAGGAGATTGGGGCTGAGAGGAAAATTGGATCAGCCATGATGAAATGACGGAGCAGACTCAATGGGCCAAATGGCCTAATTGTTCTCCTCTTTCTTTTGGTCGTATGGTTTATCAGGACCTGTCTTTCTCTCATTGTAAAGATTGGATCCTGTATGCTGTTGCACCTCTACAACGGGAACGAGCTCTGCTACCTACCCTCTGTCTGCCTCTGATGATTTTATGTGCCTCGATATCATGTCACATTTGGGCCTCCTTCACGGCAGTGAAAACACACCCTGCTTCTTTGCTTGACTCAAGTGCATATTCTAGAGAATCTGTCTTGTATCCTCTAGCTTTGTCAAATCCTTCCCAAGTTGTGACCAGAAGTGAACACAGTACTCCATGTGTGGCCTCACAAGCTCCCAACTCCTCTACTCAGTGTCCTGGCTAATGAAGGCCAGCGTGCCGTTTAGACTACAAGGCCAAGTTCAATTTCAAGTTTATTTTCATCTGACTGTACATAAATACAACCAAATGAAACAACTTTCTTGCAGGCAGCACACAGCATGTGAACTTGACGGAATAATGCACTGTACCCCAGGTCTCTGTGTTGTACAGTAGTCCTATGGGCTCTGCCACTCTGCACTCGTGATGGTTTGACTTCTCAAAGAACCTCGGTTTGTGTTAGAAGTTCAAGTTCATTGCCATCTGATTCTGCATATATACAACCAAACGAAACAAAGTTCCTCTGGGCCACAGTGCACCACAATACATATATCCCACATGACACAAACCAAAATATTACCGCAGACAAGTTAATAAAATCAAATTCAAACCGTAGGTAGTAGAGTGCAGCACAAGTTAACAGTACTCTGTACACAGCTTGTTTTGCTGGTGACGAGATCTCGGTGGTGGCAGAGTATTCATTAGTCTCACAGACTGGGGGAAGATGATATTACCCAGGCTGACAGTCATAGTCCTGATGCTCTTCTACCTCCTTCCTGATGGTAGTGGGTCAGGGACCGAGTCCATCTGCCACCTGCCATTCCTTGGGAAATTTGCCATTTGATTAGAGCCTGTGTTTGTGTTCTCTGGGATGCAGGAGAGCGAGGTAACTAAATAAATGGAGGGAATAGTTAAGGCGGATGGTTAGAATAGTTTTCCCAAAGGGTGGAGATATGAGGTAGATTACAGTCATAGTGCACTACAGCACAGAAACAGGCCCTTTGGCCCACCTAGTTTGTGCCAAACCAGTAATGTGCCCAGTTCCATCAGCCTGCACTGGGTCCATAGTCCGTCCAAACCCTTGCATCAGTGTAACTGTCCAAATTTTTCTTAAATGTTGAAATCGAACCACTTCTGCGGGCAGCTCATTCCACACTTTCACCACTCCCTTAAACATTATACCTTTCACCCTTAGCCCATGCCCTCTCGTAATCCCACCCAACCCAGCTTGCATGTACCCTGTCTATACCTCTCATAATTTTGTATATCTCTATCAAATCTCAACTCAATCTTCTACTTCCTAGGGAATAAAGTTCTAACATATTCACTCTTTCCCTGTAACTCAGGTTCTGAAGTCCTGGCAACATCCTTGTCAATTCTCACGGATCAATACCTCACAAGGGAGCAGGAAACTTCTACAAGGTAGGAATGCCTTGAAGAGACTGACGAGGTCATCCTCTTTCATTGCAGTCCAAATGAACGGTCTTCATTTATGTGCTCTTCTGGTAATGACCCCCCCCCCCTTCACCATTCCCATTTCCCACTCTCACCGTATCACCTCCCTCCGGTATCTACGCTTTTCTTTCTTCCATGGCCTTCTGTTGTCTCTCCTTTCTCCAGACCTGTATCTCTTTCATCAATCAACTTCCCAGCACTTTACTTCACCCCTTCCGGTTTCACCTATCACCTTGTGGTTCTTCCTCCCCTACCCCACTTTGTTACACTCACTCCTCATCATTTCCCAGTCCTGATGAAGGGTCTCGGCCCAAAAGGTCGACTGTACTCTTCACCATGGATGCTGCGTGTCCTGCTCAGATCCTTCAGCATTTTGTGTGTGTTGCTTGGATTTCCAGCATCTGCAGATTCTCTCTTGTTAGCAATTTAACATCACTTACTGTTACAACCCTATCGGCTGATCAATATTGAAACACCAGTGAATGTGGTCATAGTTTTCTCATTACTCAGTTTTGTCTATACAGCCTCAGTAAATGAGCCCTGCTGTCTGTCCTGATGGAACGCTACCTGTCCGTTTCCCTCTGTGACCCCTGCCTGTCCGTTTCCCTCTGTGACCCCTACCTGTCCGTTTCCCTCTGTGACCCCTGCCTGTCCGTTTCCCTCTGTGACCCCTGCCTATTCGTTTTCCTCTGTGGACGCTGTCTGTCCTCAGGCAGGGAAGATACTGGCATGGATAGTGGACTGGCTGACAGGTAGGAGGCAGCGAGTGGGAATAAAAGTGTCCATTTCTGGTTGGCTGCCAATGACTATAGTGCTGTTCCTCAGGGGTCAGTATTGGGGCTAATACTTACTACATTGTTTGTCAGTGATTTAGATAATGGAGTTGATGGCTTTGTGGCAAAGTTTGTAGATGATATGAAGATAGGTGGAGGGGTAGGTAGATCTGAGGAAGCAATTCGATTGGAGGACTTGGACAAATTGGGAGAATGGACAAAAAAGTGGCAGATGGAATACAGTATTTTATGTAGTGTGTGAGAGTGGGGTGATTGCTGTGTGCAAGTGAGTGGTAATTCTGCAGTGTATGAGTGTGGTGTGATTGTCCAGTGTGTGAGTTGGGCTGATTGATTGTACGGTGTGCGAGTGTGGTGATGGACTGTGCAGTATGTGAGTGTAGTGTGCAAGAGCAGGGTGATTGTGCAGTGAGAGTCTGGTTAGTTTGTGTAGTGTGTTATGTGATGTGTTTGATTGTGTCCTGTGCGAGTATCGTGTGATTGTGCAGTGTGTGAATCTGTTGTGATTGTGCAGTGTTGAGTGTGGTGTGATTGTGTAGTGTGCGAGTGTGATGTGATTGATTGTGCTGTGTGTGAGCATGGGTGATTGAGTAGAGTGTGAGTGTGCTGTGATTGATTGAGTGTGGGGTGATTGTGAGGTGTGCAAGTGTGGGCTGATAGTGCAGTGTGTAAGTGTAGGAGATTGTGCGTTGTGCAAGTGTGGTGTGATGAATTGTGCAGTATGTGAGTGTGGTGTGACAGTGTAGTGTGCAAGTGGGGTGATTGTGCAGTGAATGTCTGGTTTGATTCTGTAGTGTGTGAGTGTGATGTGTATGATTGTGCTCTGTGCTAGTATAGTGCGATTGTGCTGTGTGTGAGTGTGGTGCGATTGTGCAATGATTGTTAATGCAGTATCGAGTTGTGGGGTGACTGTGCAGTGTGCGAATGTGGTGTGATCATGCAGTGTGCGTGTGTGATGTGGATGTGTGAGAGTGGGGTTATTGTGCAGTGCGAGTGTGGGGTGATCTTGCAGTGTGTGAGAGTGGTAGGTGATTGTGCATTGTGCAAGTCTGAAGGTGGTGTGATTGATTATGCAGTGTACGAATGTGCTGTGATTGATTGTGTGAGTGAGGTGATTGTACAGTGTACGAGTGTGGTATTAATAACTGTGCCATGCGAGAATGTGCGGTGATTGATTGTGCAAGTGTGGGGTGATTGATTGTGCAGTGTGAGTATGGTGTGACTGTGCAGTTGTGATTGGTGTGATTAATTGTACAGTGTGGAAGTGTGTGGTGATTGTACGGTGTGCGAGTGTGGGGTGTTGGATTGTGTGGTGTGAGTGTGGGGTGATGGATTGTGGTGTGTGTGTGAGTGTGGGGTGATGGACTGTGGTGTGTGTGTGAGTGTGGGGTGATGGATTGTGGTGTGAGTGTGGGGTGATGGATTGTTGTGTGTGTGTGAGTGTGGGGTGCTGGATTGTGGTGTGTGTGTGAGTGTGGGGTGATGGATTGTGGTGTGTGTGTCAGCGTGGGGTGATGGATTGTGGTGTGTGTGTGAGTGTGGGGTGATGGATTGTGGTGTGTGTGAGTGTGGGGAGATGGATTGTGGTGTGTGTGAGTGTGGGGAGATGGATTGTGGTGTGTGTGTGAGTGTGGGGTGATGGATTGTGTGTGTGTGAGTGTGGGGTGATGGACTGTGGTGTGTGTGTGAGTGTGGGGTGATGGATTGTGGTGTGAGTGTGGGGTGATGGATTGTGGTGTGAGTGTGGGGTGATGGATTGTTGTGTGAGTGTGAGGTGATGGATTGCGGTGTGAGTGTGGGGTGATGGATTGTGTGTGTGTGAGTGTGGGGTGATGGATTGTGGTGTGTGTGTGAGTGTGGGGTGATGGATTGTTGTGTGTGGGGTGATGGATTGTGGTGTGTGTGTGAGTGTGGGGTGATGGATTGTGGTGTGTGTGAGTGTGGGGTGATGGATTGTGGTGTGTGTGTGAGTGTGGTGTGATGGATTGTGGTGTGTGTGTGAGTGTGGGGTGATGGATTGTGGTGTGTGTGTGTGTGTGGGGTGATGGATTGTGGTGTGTGTGTGAGTGTGGGGTGATGGATTGTGGTGTGTGTGTGTGTGTCGGGTGATGGATTGTGGTGTGTGTGTGAGTGTGGGGTGATGGATTGTGTGGTGTGTGAGTGTGGGGTGATGGATTGTGGTGTGTGTGTGAGTGTGGGGTGATGGATTGTGGTGTGAGTGTGGGGTGATGGATTGTTGTGTGTGTGTGAGTGTGGGGTGATGGATTGTGGTGTGTGTGAGTGTGGGGTGATGGATTGTGTGTGTGTGAGTGTGGGGTGATGGATTGTGGTGTGAGTGTGGGGTGATGGATTGTTGTGTGTGTGTGAGTGTGGGGTGATGGATTGTGGTGTGTGTGAGTGTGGGGTGATGGATTGTGTGTGTGTGAGTGTGGGGTGATGGATTGTGGTGTGTGGTGTGAGTGTGGGGTGATGGATTGTGGTGTGTGTGAGTGTGGGGTGATGGATTGTGGTGTGTGTGTGAGTGTGGGGTGATGGATTGTGGTGTGTGTGTGAGTGTGGGGTGATGGATTGTGGTGTGTGTGTGAGTGTGGGGTGATGGATTGTGTGGTGCGTGAGTGTGGGGTGATGGATTGTGGTGTGTGTGTGAGTGTGGGGTGTTGGATTGTGGTGTGTGTGTGAGTGTGGGGTGATGGATTGTGTGGTGTGTGAGTGTGGGGTGATGGATTGTGGTGTGTGTGTGAGTGTGGGGTGATGGATTGTGGTGTGTGTGTGAGTGTGGGGTGATGGATTGTGTGGTGTGTGAGTGTGGGGTGATGGATTGTGGTGTGTGAGTGTGGGGTGATGGATTGTGGTGTATGTGTGAGTGTGGGGTGATGGATTGTGGTGTGTGTGTGAGTGTGGGGTGATGGATTGTGGTGTGTGAGTGTGGGGTGATGGATTGTGGTGTGTGTGTGTGAGTGTGGGGTGATGGATTGTGGTGTGTGTGTGAGTGTGGGGTGATGGATTGTGGTGTGTGTGTGAGTGTGGGGTGATGGATTGTGGTGTGTGTGTGTGAGTGTGGGGTGATGGATTGTGGTGTGTGTGTGAGTGTGGGGTGATGGATTGTGGTGTGTGTGTGAGTGTGGGGTGATGGATTGTGGTGTGAGTGTGGGGTGATGGATTGTGGTGTGAGTGTGGGGTGATGGATTGTGGTGTGTGTGTGTGAGTGTGGGGTGATGGATTGTGGTGTGTGTGTGTGTGAGTGTGGGGTGATGGATTGTGGTGTGTGTGTGAGTGTGGGGTGATGGATTGTGGTGTGAGTGTGTGAGTGTGGGGTGATGGATTGTGGTGTGTGTGTGAGTGTGGGGTGATGGATTGTGGTGTGAGTGTGGGGTGATGGATTGTGGTGTGTGTGTGTGAGTGTGGGGTGATGGATTGTGGTGTGTGTGTGTGAGTGTGGGGTGATGGATTGTGGTGTGAGTGTGGGGTGATGGATTGTGGTGTGTGTGTGAGTGTGGGGTGATGGATTGTGGTGTGTGTGTGTGAGTGTGGGGTGATGGATTGTGGTGTGAGTGTGAGGTGATGGATTGTGGTGTGTGTGTGAGTGTGGGGTGATGGATTGTGGTGTGTGTGTGAGTATGGGGTGATGGATTGTGGTGTGTGGTGTGAGTGTGGGGTGATGGATTGTGGTGTGTGGTGTGAGTGTGGGGTGATGGATTGTGGTGTGTGTGAGTGTGGGTTGATGGATTGTGGTGTGTGTGTGAGTGTGGGGTGATGGATTGTGGTGTGTGTGAGTGTGGGGTGATGGATTGTGGTGTGTGTGTGAGTGTGGGGTGATGGATTGTGGTGTGTGTGTGAGTGTGGGGTGATGGATTGTGGTGTGTGTGTGAGTGTGGGGTGATAGATTGTGGTGTGTGTGTGTGTGGGGTGATGGATTGTGGTGTGTGTGTGTGAGTGTGGGGTGATGGATTGTGGTGTGTGTGTGTGAGTGTGGGGTGATGGATTGTGGTGTGTGTGTGAGTGTGGGGTGATGGATTGTGGTGTGGTGTGAGTGTGGGGTGATGGATTGTGGTGTGTGGGGTGATGGATTGTGGTGTGTGTGTGAGTGTGGGGTGATGGATTGTGGTGTGTATGTGAGTGTGGGGTGATGGATTGTGGTGTGGTGTGAGTGTGGGGTGATGGATTGTGGTGTGTGGGGTGATGGATTGTGGTGTGTGGGGTGATGGATTGTGGTGTGTGTGTGTGTGTCGGGTGATGGATTGTGGTGTGTGTGTGAGTGTGGGGTGATGGATTGTGTTGTGTGTGTGAGTGTGGGGTGATGGATTGTGGTGTGTGTGTGAGTGTGGGGTGATGGATTGTGGTGTGTGTGTGAGTGTGGGGTGATGGATTGTGGTGTGTGTGTGAGTGTGGGGTGATGGATTGTGGTGTGTGTGTGAGTGTGGGGTGATGGATTGTGGTGTGGTGTGAGTGTGGGGTGATGGATTGTGGTGTGTGGGGTGATGGATTGTGGTGTGTGGGGTGATGGATTGTGGTGTGTGTGTGAGTGGGGTGATGGATTGTGGTGTGGTGTGAGTGTGGGGTGATGGATTGTGGTGTGTGGGGTGATGGATTGTGGTGTGTGTGTGAGTGTGGGGTGATGGATTATGGTGTGTGTGTGAGTGTGAGGTGATGGATTGTGGTGTGTGTGTGAGTGTGGGGTGATGGATTGTGGTGTGTGTGTGAATGTGGGGTGATGGATTGTGGTGTGTGTGAGTGTGGGGTGATGGATTGTGGTGTGTGTGTGAGTGTGGGGTGATGGATTGTGGTGTGTGTGTGAGTGTGGGGTGATGGATTGTGGTGTGTGTGAGTGTGGGGTGATGGATTGTGGTGTGTGTGAGTGTGGGGTGATGGATTGTGGTGTGTGGGGTGATGGATTGTGGTGTGTGTGTGAGTGTGGGGTGATGGATTGTAGTGTGTGTGTGGTGTGTGGGGTGATGGATTGTGGTGTGAGGGTGGGTGATGGATTGTGGTGTGGTGTGAGTGTGGGGTGATGGATTGTGGTGTGTGTGTGTGTGTGGGGTGATGGATTGTGGTGTGTGGGGTGATGGATTGTGGTGTGTGGGGTGATGGATTGTAGTGTGTGTGAGTGTGGGGTGATGGATTGTGGTATGTGTGTGTGTGGGGTGATGGATTGTGGTGTGTGTGTGAGTGTGGGGTGATGGATTATGGTGTGGTGTGAGTGTGGGGTGATGGATTGTGGTGTGTGGGGTGATGGATTGTGGTGTGTGGGGTGATGGATTGTGGTGTGTGTGTGAGTGTGGGGTGATGGATTGTGGTGTGTATGTGAGTGTGGGGTGATGGATTGTGGTGTGTGTGTGAGTGTGGGGTGATGGATTATGGTGTGTGTGTGAGTGTGGGGTGATGGATTGTGGTGTGTGGGGTGATGGATTGTGGTGTGGTGTGAGTGTGGGGTGATGGATTGTGGTGTGTGGGGTGATGGATTGTGGTGTGTGGGGTGATGGATTGTGGTGTGTGTGTGAGTGTGGGGTGATGGATTGTGGTGTGTGGGGTGATGGATTGTGGTGTGAGTGTGGGGTGATGGATTGTGGTGTGTGGGGTAATGGATTGTGGTGTGTGGGGTGATGGATTGTGGTGTGTGTGTGAGTGTGGGGTGATGGATTGTGGTGTGTATGTGAGTGTGGGGTGATGGATTGTGGTGTGGTGTGAGTGTGGGGTGATGGATTGTGGTGTGTGGGGTGATGGATTGTGGTGTGTGAGTGTGGGGTGATGGATTGTGGTGTGTGGGGTGATGGATTGTGGTGTGTGGGGTGATGGATTGTGGTGTGTGTGTGAGTGTGGGGTGATGGATTGTGGTGTGTATGTGAGTGTGGGGTGATGGATTGTGGTGTGTGGGGTGATGGATTGTGGTGTGTGGGGTGATGGATTGTGGTGTGTGTGTGAGTGTGGGGTGATGGATTGTGGTGTGTGTGTGAGTGTGGGGTGATGGATTGTGGTGTGTATGTGAGTGTGGGGTGATGGATTGTGGTGTGGTGTGAGTGTGGGGTGATGGATTGTGGTGTGTGGGGTGATGGATTGTGGTGTGTGAGTGTGGGGTGATGGATTGTGGTGTGTGGGGTGATGGATTGTGGTGTGTGGGGTGATGGATTGTGGTGTGTGTGTGAGTGTGGGGTGATGGATTGTGGTGTGTGGGGTGATGGATTGTGGTGTGTGTGTGAGTGGGGTGATGGATTGTGGTGTGGTGTGAGTGTGGGGTGATGGATTGTGGTGTGTGTGTGAGTGTGGGGTGATGGATTGTGGTGTGAGTGTGGGGTGATGGATTGTGGTGTGTGTGTGAGTGTGGGGTGATGGATTATGGTGTGTGTGTGAGTGTGGGGTGATGGATTGTGGTGTGTGTGTGAATGTGGGGTGATGGATTGTGGTGTGTGTGTGAATGTGGGGTGATGGATTGTGGTGTGTGTGTGAGTGTGGGGTGATGGATTGTGGTGTGTGTGAGTGTGGGGTGATGGATTGTGGTGTGTGTGAGTGTGGGGTGATGGATTGTGGTGTGTGGGGTGATGGATTGTGGTGTGTGTGTGAGTGTGGGGTGATGGATTGTGGTGTGTGTGTGGTGTGTGGGGTGATGGATTGTGGTGTGTGTGGTGTGTGGGGTGATGGATTGTGAGTGTGGGGTGATGGATTGTGGTGTGTGTGTGAGTGTGGTGTGATGGATTGTGGTGTGTGTGTGACTGTGGGGTGATGGATTGTGGTGTGTGTGTGTGTGTGGAGTGATGGATTGTGGTGTGTGTGTGTGAGTGTGGGGTGATGGATTGTGGTGTGTGTGAGTGTGGGGTGATGGATTGTGGTGTGTGTGTGAGTGTGGTGTGATGGATTGTGGTGTGTGTGTGAGTGTGGGGTGATGGATTGTGGTGTGTGTGTGAGTGTGGTGTGATGGATTGTGGTGTGTGTGTGACTGTGGGGTGATGGATTGTGGTGTGTGTGTGTGTGTGGAGTGATGGATTGTGGTGTGTGTGTGTGAGTGTGGGGTGATGGATTGTGGTGTGTGTGAGTGTGGGGTGATGGATTGTGGTGTGTGTGTGAGTGTGGTGTGATGGATTGTGGTGTGTGTGTGACTGTGGGGTGATGGATTGTGGTGTGTGTGTGTGTGTGGAGTGATGGATTGTGGTGTGTGTGTGAGTGTGGGGTGATGGATTGTGGTGTGTGTGTGAGTGTGGGGTGATGGATTGTGGTGTGTATGTGAGTGTGGGGTGATGGATTGTGGTGTGGTGTGAGTGTGGGGTGATGGATTGTGGTGTGTGGGGTGATGGATTGTGGTGTGTGAGTGTGGGGTGATGGATTGTGGTGTGTGGGGTGATGGATTGTGGTGTGTGTGTGAGTGTGGGGTGATGGATTGTGGTGTGTGTGTGAGTGTGGGGTGATGGATTGTGGTGTGTGGGGTGATGGATTGTGGTGTGTGGGGTGATGGATTGTGGTGTGTGTGTGAGTGGGGTGATGGATTGTGGTGTGGTGTGAGTGTGGGGTGATGGATTGTGGTGTGTGTGTGAGTGTGGGGTGATGGATTGTGGTGTGAGTGTGGGGTGATGGATTGTGGTGTGTGTGTGAGTGTGGGGTGATGGATTATGGTGTGTGTGTGAGTGTGGGGTGATGGATTGTGGTGTGTGTGTGTGTCGGGTGATGGATTGTGGTGTGTGTGTGGGGTGATGGATTGTGGTGTGTGTGTGTGTGTCGGGTGATGGATTGTGGTGTGTGTGTGAGTGTGGGGTGATGGATTATGGTGTGTGTGTGAGTGTGAGGTGATGGATTGTGGTGTGTGTGTGTGAGTGTGAGGTGATGGATTGTGGTGTGTGTGTGAGTGTGGGGTGATGGATTGTGGTGTGTGTGTGAGTGTGGGGTGATGGATTGTGGTGTGTGGTGTGTGGGGTGATGGATTGCGGTGTGTGTGTGAGTGTGGGGTGATGGATTGCGGTGTGTGTGTGAGTGTGGGGTGATGGATTGTGGTGTGTTTGTGTGAGTGTGGGGTGATGGATTGTGGTGTGTGTGTGAGTGTGGGGTGATGGATTGTGGTGTGTGGGGTGATGGATTGTGGTGTGTGTGTGAGTGTGGGGTGATGGATTGTGGTGTGTGTGTGAGTGTGGGGTGATGGATTGTGGTGTGTGTGTGTGTGAGTGTGGGGTGATGGATTGCGGTGTGAGTGTGAGTGTGGGGTGATGGATTGTGGTGTGTGTGTGAGTGTGGGGTGATGGATTGTGGTGTGTGGGGTGATGGATTGTGGTGTGTGTGTGAGTGTGGGGTGATGGATTGTGGTGTGTGTGAGTGTGGGGTGATGGATTGTGGTGTGTGTGTGAGTGTGGTGTGATGGATTGTGGTGTGTGTGAGTGTGGAGTGATGGATTGTGGTGTGTGTGTGAGTGTGGGGTGATGGATTGTGTGGTGTGTGAGTGTGGGGTGATGGATTGTGGTGTGTGTGTGAGTGTGGGGTGATGGATTCTGGTGTGAGTGTGAGGTGATGGATTGTGGTGTGAGTGTGGGGTGATGGATTGTGGTGTGTGTGTGGTGTGTGGGGTGATGGATTGTGGTGTGTGGTGTGAGTGTGGGGTGATGGATTGTGGTGTGTGTGTGAGTGTGGGGTGATGGATTGTGGTGTGTGTTTGAGTGTGGGGTGATGGATTGTGGTGTGTGTGTGTGAGTGTGGGGTGATGGATTGTGGTGTGTGTGTGAGTGTGGGGTGATGGATTGTGGTGTGTGTGTGAGTGTGGGGTGATGGATTGTGGTGTGTGTGAGTGTGGGGTGATGGATTGTGGTGTGTGTGTGAGTGTGGGGTGATGGATTGTGGTGAGTGTGTGTGTGGGGTGATGGATTGTGGTGTGTGTGTGAGTGTGAGGTGATGGATTGTGGTGTGTGTGTGTGGTGTGTGGGGTGATGGATTGTGGTGTGTGTGTGAGTGTGGGGTGATGGATTGTGGTGTGTGTGTGAGTGGGGTGATGGATTGTGGTGTGTGTGTGAGTGTGGGGTGATGGATTGTGGTGTGTGTGTGGTGTGTGGGGTGATGGATTGTGGTGTGTGTGTGAGTGTGGGGTGATGGATTGTGGTGTGAGTGTGGGGTGATGGATTGTGGTGTGTGTGGTGTGTGGGGTGATGGATTGTGGTGTGTGTTTGAATGTGGGGTAATGGATTGTGGTGTGTGTGTGAGTGTGGGGTGATGGATTGTGGTGTGTGTGTGAGTGTGGGGTGATGGATTGTGGTGTGTGTGTGAGTGTGGGGTGATGGATTGTGGTGTGTGTGTGGTGTGTGGGGTGATGGATTGTGGTGTGTGTGTGAGTGTGGGGTGATGGATTGTGGTGTGAGTGTGGGGTGATGGATTGTGGTGTGTGTGGTGTGTGGGGTGATGGATTGTGGTGTGTGTGTGAGTGTGGGGTGATGGATTGTGGTGTGTGTGTGAGTGTGGGGTGATGGATTGTGGTGTGTGTGTGAGTGTGGGGTGATGGATTGTGGTGTGTGTGAGTGTGGGGTGATGGATTGTGGTGTGTGGGGTGATGGATTGTGGTGTGTGTGTGAGTGTGGGGTGATGGATTGTGGTGTATGTGTGAGTGTGGGGTGATGGACTGTGGTGTGTGGGATGATGGATTGTGGTGTGGTGTGTGTGTGGGGTGATGGATTGTGGTGTGTGGGGTGTGTGGGGTGATGGATTGTGGTGTGTGTGTGAGTGTGGGGTGATGGATTGTGGTGTGTGTGAGTGTGGGGTGATGGATTGTGGTGTGTGTGTGTGACTGTGGGGTGATGGATTGTGGTGTGTGTGTGTGAGTGTGGGGTGATGGATTGTGGTGTGTGGGGTGATGGATTGTGGTGTGTGGGATGATGGATTGTGGTGTGGTGTGTGTGTGGGGTGATGGATTGTGGTGTGTGGGGTGATGGATTGTGGTGTGTGTGTGGGGTGATGGATTGTGGTGTGTGTGTGGTGTGTGGGGTGATGGATTGTGGTGTGAGTGTGAGTGTGGGGTGATGGATTGTGGTGTGAGTGTGGGGTGATGGATTGTGGTGTGTGTGTGGTGTGTGGGGTGATGGATTGTGGTGTGTGTGTGAGTGTGGGGTGATGGATTGTGGTGTGTGTGTGAGTGTGGGTTGATGGATTGTGGTGTGTGTGTGAGTGTGGGGTGAAGGATTGTGGTGTGTGTGTGAGTGTGGGGTGATGGATTGTGGTGTGTGTGAGTGTGGGGTGATGGATTGTGGTGTGTGTGTGAGTGTGGGGTGATGGATTGTGGTGTGTGTGTGAGTGTGGGGTGATGGATTGTGGTGTGTGTGAGTGTGGGGTGATGGATTGTGGTGTGTGTGTGAGTGTGGGGTGATGGATTGTGGTGTGTGTCTGAGTGTGGGGTGATGAATTGTGTGTGTGAGTGTGGGGTGATGGATTGTGGTGTGTGTGTGAGGGTGGGGTGATGGATTGTGGTGTGTGTGTGTGAGTGTGGGGTGATGGATTGTGTGTGTGTGAGTGTGGGGTGATGGATTGTGGTGTGTGTGTGTGAGTGTGGGGTGATGGATTGTGGTGTGTGGGGTGATGGATTGTGGTGTGTGTGTGAGTGTGGGGTGATGGATTGTGGTGTGTGTGGTGTGTGGGGTGATGGATTGTGGTGTGTGTGTGAGTGTGGGGTGATGGATTGCGGTGTGTGTGTGTGTGTGGGGTGATGGATTGTGGTGTGTGGGGTGATGGATTGCGGTGTGTGTGTGAGTGTGGCGTGATGGATTGTGGTGTGTGTGGTGTGTGGGGTGATGGATTGTGGTGTGTGTGTGAGTGTGGGGTGATGGATTGTGGTGTGTGTGTGAGTGTGGGGTGATGGATTGCGGTGTGTGTGTGAGTGTGGGGTGATGGATTGTGGTGTGTGGGGTGATGGATTGCGGTGTGTGTGTGAGTGTGGGGTGATGGATTGTGGTGTGTGTGGTGTGTGGGGTGATGGATTGTGGTGTGTGTGTGAGTGTGGCGTGATGGATTGTGGTGTGTGTGTGAGTGTGGGGTGATGGATTGTGGTGTGTGTGTGAGTGTGGGGTAATGGATTGTGGTGTGTGTGAGTGTGGGGTGATGGATTGTGGTGTGTGTGAGTGTGGGGTGATGGATTGTGGTGTGTGTGTGAGTGTGGGGTGATGGATTGTGAGTGTGGGGTGATGGATGGTGGTGTGTGTGTGAGTGTGGGGTGATAGATGGTGGTGTGTGTGTGAGTGTGGGGTGATGGATTGTGGTGTGTGTGTGAGTGTGGGGTGATGGATTGTGGTGTGTGTGTGTGAGTGTGGGGTGATGGATTGTGGTGTGAGTGTGGGGTGATGGATTGTGGTGTGAGTGTGGGGTGATGGATTGTGGTGTTTGTGGGGTGATGGATTGTGGTGTGTGTGTGAGTGTGGGGTGATGGATTGTGGTGTGTGTGTGAGTGTGGGGTGACGGATTGTGGTGTGAGTGTGGGGTGATGGATTGTGGTGTGTGGGGTGATGGATTGTGGTGTGTGTGTGAGTGTGGGGTGATGGATTGTGTGTGGGATGATGGATTGTGGTGTGTGTGTGGGGTGATGGATTGTGGTGTGTGTGTGTGGGGTGATGGATTGTGGTGTGGTGTGTGTGTGGGGTGATGGATTGTGGTGTGAGTGTGGGGTGATGGATTGTGGTGTGAGTGTGGGGTGATGGATTGTGGTGTATGTGTGGTGTGTGGGGTGATGGATTGTGGTGTGTGTGTGAGTGTGGGGTGATGGATTGTGGTGTGTGTGTGAGTGTGGGGTGATGGATTGTGGTGTGTGTGTGAGTGTGGGGTGATGGATTGTGGTGTGTGTGAGTGTGGGGTGATGGATTGTGGTGTGTGTGTGAGTGTGGGGTGATGGATTGTGGTGTGTGTGTGAGTGTGGGGTGATGGATTGTGGTGTGTGTGAGTGTGGGGTGATGGATTGTGGTGTGTGTGAGTGTGGGGTGATGCATTGTGGTGTGTGTGTGAGTGTGGGGTGATGGATTGTGGTGTGTGTGTGAGTGTGGGGTGATGGATTGTGGTGTGTGTGTGAGTGTGGGGTGATGGATTGTGGTGTGTGTGAGTGTGGGGTGATGGATTGTGTGTGTGTGAGTGTGGGGTGATGGATTGTGGTGTGTGGGGTGATGGATTGTGGTGTGTGTGTGAGTGTGGGGTGATGGATTGTGGTGTGTGTGTGTGAGTGTGGGGTGATGGATTGTGGTGTGTGTGTGAGTGTGGGGTGATGGATTGTGGTGTGTGTGTGAGTGTGGGGTGATGGATTGTGGTGTGTGTGGTCTGTGCGGTGATGGATTGTGGTGTGTGTGTGAGTGTGGGGTGATGGATTGTGGTGTGTGGGGTGATGGATTGTGGTGTGTGTGTGAGTGTGGGGTGATGGATTGTGGTGTGTGTGTGAGTGTGGGGTGATGGATTGTCGTGTGTGAGTGTGGGGTGATGGATTGTGGTGTGTGTGGTGTGTGGGGTGATGGATTGTGGTGTGTGTGGTGTGTGGGGTGATGGATTGTGGTGTGTGTGTGAGTGTGGGGTGATGGATTTTGGTGTGTGTGTGAGTGTGGGGTGATGGATTGTGGTGTGTGGGGTGATGGATTGTGGTGTGTGGGGTGATGGATTGTGGTGTGTGTGGTGTGTGGGGTGATGGATTGTGGTGTGTGTGTGAGTGTGGGGTGATGGATTGTGGTGTGTGGGGTGATGGATTGTGGTGTGTGTGTGAGTGTGGGGTTATGGATTGTGAGTGTGGGGTGATGGATTGTGGTGTGTGTGTGAGTATGGGGTGATGGATTGTGGTGTGTGTGTGAGTGTGTGGTGATGGATTGTGGTGTGTGGGGTGATGGATTGTGGTGTGTGTGTGAGTGTGGGGTGATGGATTGTGAGTGTGGGGTGATGGATTGTGGTGTGTGTGTGAGTGTGGGGCGATGGATTGTGAGTGTGGGGTGATGGATTGTGGTGTGTGTGAGTGTGGGGTGATGGATTGTGAGTGTGGGGTGATGGATTGTGGTGTGTGTGTGAGTGTGGGGTGATGGATTGTGGTGTGTGTGTGAGTGTGGGGTGATGGATTGTGGTGTGTATGTGAGTGTGGGGTGATGGATTGTGGTGTGTGTGTGAGTGTGGGGTGATGAATTGTGGTGTGTGTGAGCGTGGGGTGATGGATTGTGGTGTGTGTGTGAGTGTGGGGTGATGGATTGTGGTGTGTGTGTGAGTGTGGGGTGATGGATTGTGGTGTGTGTGAGTGTGGGGTGATTGATTGTGGTGTGTGTGTGAGTGTGGGGTGATGGATTGTGGTGTGTGTGAGTGTGGGGTGATGGATTGTGGTGTGTGTGTGAGTGTGGGGTGATGGATTGTGTTGTGTGTGTGAGTGTGGGGTGATGGATTGTGGTGTGTGTGTGAGTGTGGGGTGATGGATTGTGGTGTGTGTGTGAGTGTGGGGTGATGGATTGTGGTGTGTGTGTGAGTGTGGGGTGATGGATTGTGGTGTGTGTGAGTGTGGTGTGATGGATTGTGGTGTGTGTGTGGTGTGTGGGGTGATGGATTGTGGTGTGTGTGTGAGTGTGGGGTGATGGATTGTGGTGTGTGTGTGAGTGTGGGGTGATGGATTGTGGTGTGTGTGTGAGTGTGGGGTGATGGATTGTGAGTGTGGGGTGATGGATTGTGGTGTGTATGTGAGTGTGGGGTGATGGATTGTGAGTGTGGGGTGATGGATTGTGATGTGTGTGTGAGTGTGGGGTGATGGATTGTGGTGTGTGGGGTGATGGATTGTGGCGTGTGTGTGAGCGTGGGGTGATGGATTGTGGCGTGTGTGTGAGTGTGGGGTGATGGATTGTGGTGTGTGTGTGAGTGTGGGGTGATGGATTGTGATGTGTGTGTGAGTGTGGGGTGATGGATTGTGAGTGTGGGGTGATGGATTGTGGTGTGTGTGTGAGTGTGGGGTGATGGATTGTGAGTGTGGGGTGATGGATTGTGGTGTGTGTGTGAGTGTGGGGTGATGGATTGTGGTGTGTGTGAGTGTGGGGTGATGGATTGTGGTGTGTGTGTGAGTGTGGGGTGATGGATTGTGAGTGTGGGGTGATGGATTGTGGTGTGTGGGGTGATGGATTGTGGTGTGTGTGTGAGTGTGGGGTGATGGATTTTGGTGTGTGTGTGAGTGTGGGGTGATGGATTGTGAGTGTGCGGTGATGGATTGTGGTGTGTGGGGTGATGGATTGTGGTGTGTGTGTGAGTGTGGGGTGATGGATTGTGGTGTGAGTGTGGGGTGATGGATTGTGGTGTGTGTGTGGTGTGTGGGGTGATGGATTGTGTGTGTGTGAGTGTGGGGTGATGGATTGTGGTGTGTGTGTGAGTGTGGGTTGATGGATTGTGGTGTGTGTGTGAGTGTGGGGTGATGGATTGTGGTGTGTGTGTGAGTGTGGGGTGATGGATTGTGGTGTGTGTGAGTGTGGGGTGATGGATTGTGGTGTGTGTGTGAGTGTGGGGTGATGGATTGTGGTGTGTGTGTGAGTGTGGGGTGATGGATTGTGGTGTGTGTGAGTGTGGGGTGATGGATTGTGGTGTGTGTGAGTGTGGGGTGATGGATTGTGGTGTGTGTGTGAGTGTGGGGTGATGGATTGTGGTGTGTGTGTGAGTGTGGGGTGATGAATTGTGGTGTGTGTGAGTGTGGGGTGATGGATTGTGGTGTGTGTGTGAGTGTGGGGTGATGGATTGTGGTGTGTGTGTGTGAGTGTGGGGTGATGGATTGTGGTGTGTGTGTGAGTGTGGGGTGATGGATTGTGGTGTGTGTGTGTGAGTGTGGGGTGATGGATTGTGGTGTGTGGGGTGATGGATTGTGGTGTGTGTGTGAGTGTGGGGTGATGGATTGTGGTGTGTGTGGTGTGTGTGGTGATGGATTGTGGTGTGTGTGTGAGTGTGGGGTGATGGATTGGGGTGTGTGTGTGAGTGTGGGGTGATGGATTGTGGTGTGTGGGGTGATGGATTGCGGTGTGTGTGTGAGTGTGGGGTGATGGATTGTGGTGTGTGTGGTGTGTGGGGTGATGGATTGTGGTGTGTGTGTGAGTGTGGGGTGATGGATTGTGGTGTGTGTGTGAGTGTGGGGTGATGGATTGTGGTGTGTGTGAGTGTGGGGTGATGGATTGTGGTGTGTGTGTGAGTGTGGGGTGATGGATGGTGGTGTGTGTGTGAGTGTGGGGTGATGGTGGTGTGTGTGTGAGTGTGGGGTGATGGATTGTGGTGTGTGTGTGAGTGTGGGGTTATGGATTGTGGTGTGTGTGTGTGAGTGTGGGGTGATGGATTGTGGTGTGAGTGTGGGGTGATGGATTGTGGTGTGTGTGGGGTGATGGATTGTGGTGTGTGTGTGAGTGTGGGGTGATGGATTGTGGTGTGTGTGTGAGTGTGGGGTGACGGATTGTGGTGTGAGTGTGGGGTGATGGATTGTGGTGTGTGGGGTGATGGATTGTGGTGTGTGTGTGAGTGTGGGGTGATGGATTGTGTGTGGGATGATGGATTGTGGTGTGTGTGTGGGGTGATGGATTGTGGTGTGTGTGTGTGGGGTGATGGATTGTGGTGTGTGGGGTGATGGATTGTGGTGTGGTGTGTGTGTGGGGTGATGGATTGTGGTGTGAGTGTGGGGTGATGGATTGTGGTGTGAGTGTGGGGTGATGGATTGTGGTGTGTGTGTGGTGTGTGGGGTGATGGATTGTGGTGTGTGTGTGAGTGTGGGGTGATGGATTGTGGTGTGTGTGTGAGTGTGGGGTGATGGATTGTGGTGTGTATGTGAGTGTGGGGTGATGGATTGTGGTGTGTGTGAGTGTGGGGTGATGGATTGTGGTGTGTGTGTGAGTGTGGGGTGATGGATTGTGGTGTGTGTGTGAGTGTGGGGTGATGGATTGTGGTGTGTGTGAGTGTGGGGTGATGGATTGTGGTGTGTGTGAGTGTGGGGTGATGGATTGTGGTGTGTGTGTGAGTGTGGGGTGATGGATTGTGGTGTGTGTGTGAGTGTGGGGTGATGGATTGTGGTGTGTGTGTGAGTGTGGGGTGATGGATTGTGGTGTGTGTGAGTGTGGGGTGATGGATTGTGGTGTGTGTGTGAGTGTGGGGTGATGGATTGTGGTGTGTGTGTGTGAGTGTGGGGTGATGGATTGTGGTGTGTGTGTGAGTGTGGGGTGATGGATTGTGGTGTGTGTGTGTGTGTGAGTGTGGGGTGATGGATTGTGGTGTGTGTGGTGTGTGCGGTGATGGATTGTGGTGTGTGTGGTGTGTGCGGTGATGGATTGTGGTGTGTGTGTGAGTGTGGGGTGATGGATTGTGGTGTGTGGGGTGATGGATTGTGGTGTGTGTGTGAGTGTGGGGTGATGGATTGTGGTGTGTGTGTGAGTGTGGGGTGATGGATTGTGGTGTGTGAGTGTGGGGTGATGGATTGTGGTGTGTGTGGGGTGATGGATTGTGGTGTGTGTGGTGTGTGGGGTGATGGATTGTGGTGTGTGTGTGAGTGTGGGGTGATGGATTTTGGTGTGTGTGTGAGTGTGGGGTGATGGATTGTGGTGTGTGGGGTGATGGATTGTGGTGTGTGTGGTGTGTGGGGTGATGGATTGTGGTGTGTGTGTGAGTGTGGGGTGATGGATTGTGGTGTGTGGGGTGATGGATTGTGGTGTGTGTGTGAGTGTGGGGTTATGGATTGTGAGTGTGGGGTGATGGATTGTGGTGTGTGTGTGTGAGTATGGGGTGATGGATTGTGGTGTGTGTGTGAGTGTGGGGTGATGGATTGTGGTGTGTGGGGTGATGGATTGTGGTGTGTGTGTGAGTGTGGGGTGATGGATTGTGGTGTGTGTGTGAGTGTGGGGTGATGGATTGTGAGTGTGGGGTGATGGATTGTGGTGTGTGTGTGAGTGTGGGGCGATGGATTGTGAGTGTGGGGTGATGGATTGTGGTGTGTGTGTGAGTGTGGGGTGATGGATTGTGAGTGTGGGGTGATGGATTGTGGTGTGTGTGTGAGTGTGGTGTGATGGATTGTGGTGTGTATGTGAGTGTGGGGTGATGGATTGTGGTGTGTGTGTGAGTGTGGGGTGATGAATTGTGGTGTGTGTGAGCGTGGGGTGATGGATTGTGGTGTGTGTGAGCGTGGGGTGATGGATTGTGGTGTGTGTGTGAGTGTGGGGTGATGGATTGTGGTGTGTGTGTGAGTGTGGGGTGATGGATTGTGGTGTGTGTGAGTGTGGGGTGATGGATTGTGGTGTGTGTGTGAGTGTGGGGTGATGGATTGTGGTGTGTGTGAGTGTGGGGTGATGGATTGTGGTGTGTGTGTGAGTGTGGGGTGATGGATTGTGTTGTGTGTGTGAGTGTGGGGTGATGGATTGTGGTGTGTGTGTGAGTGTGGGGTGATGGATTGTGGTGTGTGTGTGAGTGTGGGGTGATGGATTGTGGTGTGTGTGAGTGTGGTGTGATGGATTGTGGTGTGTGTGTGGTGTGTGGGGTGATGGATTGTGGTGTGTGTGTGAGTGTGGGGTGATGGATTGTGGTGTGTGTGTGAGTGTGGGGTGATGGATTGTGAGTGTGGGGTGATGGATTGTGGTGTGTATGTGAGTGTGGGGTGATGGATTGTGAGTGTGGGGTGATGGATTGTGGTGTGTGTGTGAGTGTGGGGTGATGGATTGTGGTGTGTGGGGTTATGGATTGTGGCGTGTGTGTGAGCGTGGGGTGATGGATTGTGGCGTGTGTGTGAGTGTGGGGTGTTGGATTGTGGTTTGTGTGTGAGTGTGGGGTGATGGATTGTGATGTGTGTGTGAGTGTGGGGTGATGGATTGTGAGTGTGGGGTGATGGATTGTGAGTGTGGGGTGATGGATTGTGGTGTGTGTGTTAGTGTGGGGTGATGGATTGTGGTGTGTGTGAGTGTGGGGTGATGGATTGTGGCGTGTGTGTGAGTGTGGGGTGATGGATTGTGGTGTGTGTGAGTGTGGGGTGATGGATTGTGGTGTGTGTGAGTGTGGGGTGATGGATTGTGGTGTGTGTGTGTGTGTGGGGTGATGGATTTTGGTGTGTGTGTGAGTGTGGGGTGATGGATTGTGAGTGTGGGGTGATGGATTGTGGTGTGTGGGGTGATGGATTGTGGTGTGTGTGTGAGTGTGGGGTGATGGATTTTGGTGTGTGTGTGAGTGTGGGGTGATGGATTGTGAGTGTGGGGTAATGGATTGTGAGTGTGGGGTGATGGATTGTGGTGTGTGGGGTGATGGATTGTGGTGTGTGTGTGAGTGTGGGGTGATGGATTTTGGTGTGTGTGTGAGTGTGGGGTGATGGATTGTGAGTGTGGGGTGATGGATTGTGGTGTGTGGGGTGATGGATTGTGGTGTGTGTGTGAGTGTGGGGTGATGGATTTTGGTGTGTGTGTGAGTGTGGGGTGATAGATTGTGAGTGTGGGGTGATGGATTGTGGTGTGTGGGGTGATGGATTGTGGTGTGTGTGTGAGTGTGGGGTGATGGATTGTGAGTGTGGGGTGATGGATTGTGGTGTGTGGGGTGATGGATTGTGGTGTGTGTGTGAGTGTGGGGTGATGGATTGTGAGTGTGGGGTGATGGATTGTGGTGTGTGGGGTGATGGATTGTGGTGTGTGTGTGAGTGTGGGGTGATGGATTGTGAGTGTGGGGTGATGGATTGTGGTGTGTGGGGTGATGGATTGTGGTGTGTGTGTGAGTGTGGGGTGATGGATTGTGAGTGTGGGGTGATGGATTGTGGTGTGTGGGGTGATGGATTGTGCTGTGTGTGTGAGTGTGGGGTGATGGATTGTGGTGTGTGGGGTGATGGATTGTGGTGTGTGAGTGTGGGGTGATGGATTGTGGTGTGTGTGTGAGTGTGGGGTGATGGATTGTGAGTGTGGGGTGATGGATTGTGGTGTGTATGTGAGTGTGGGGTGATGGATTGTGAGTGTTGGGTGATGGATTGTGGTGTGTGTGTGAGTGTGAGGTGATGGATTGTGGTGTGTGTGTGAGTGTGGGGTGATGGATTGTGGTGTGTGTGTGAGTGTGGGGTGATGGATTGTGAGTGTTGGGTGATGGATTGTGGTGTGTGTGTGAGTGTGAGGTGATGGATTGTGGTGTGTGTGTGAGTGTGGGGTGATGGATTGTGAGTGTGGGGTGATGGATTGTGGTGTGTGTGTGAGTGTGAGGTGATGGATTGTGGTGTGTGTGTGAGTGTTGGGTGATGGATTGTGGTGTGTGTGTGAGTGTGGGGTGATGGATTGTGGTGTGTGGGGTGATGGATTGTGGTGTGTGTGAGTGTGGGGTGATGGATTGTGGTGTGTGTGTGAGTGTTGGGTGATGGATTGTGGTGTGTGTGTGAGTGTGGGGTGATGGATTGTGGTGTGTGGGGTGATGGATTGTGGTGTGTGGGGTGATGGATTGTGGTGTGTGTGTGAGTGTGGGGTGATGGATTGTGGTGTGTGTGAGTGTGGGGTGATGGATTGTGAGTGTGGGGTGATGGATTGTGGTGTGTGGGGTGATGGTTTGTGGTGTGTGTGAGTGTGGGGTGATGGATTGTGGTGTGTGGGGTGATGGATTGTGGTGTGTGTGTGAGTGTGGAGTGATGGATTGTGGTGTGTGTGAGTGTGGGGTGATGGATTGTGAGTGTGGGGTGATGGATTGTGGTGTGTGGGGTGATGGATTGTGGTGTGTGTGAGTGTGGGGTGATGGATTGTGGTGTGTGGGGTGATGGATTGTGGTGTGTGTGTGAGTGTGGGGTGATGGATTGTGGTGTGTGTGAGTGTGGGGTGATGGATTGTGAGTGTGGGGTGATGGATTGTGGTGTGTGGGGTGATGGATTGTGGTGTGTGTGTGTGAGTGTGGGGTGATGGATTGTGGTGTGTGTGTGAGTGTGGGGTGATGGATTGTGGTGTGTGTGTGTGTGAGTGTGGGGTGATGGATTGTGGTGTGTGGGGTGATGGATTGTGGTGTGTGTGTGAGTGTGGGGTGATGGATTGTGGTGTGTGTGGTGTGTGTGGTGATGGATTGTGGTGTGTGTGTGAGTGTGGGGTGATGGATTGCGGTGTGTGTGTGAGTGTGGGGTGATGGATTGTGGTGTGTGGGGTGATGGATTGCGGTGTGTGTGTGAGTGTGGGGTGATGGATTGTGGTGTGTGTGGTGTGTGGGGTGATGGATTGTGGTGTGTGTGTGAGTGTGGGGTGATGGATTGTGGTGTGTGTGTGAGTGTGGGGTGATGGATTGTGGTGTGTGTGTGAGTGTGGGGTGATGGATTGTGGTGTGTGTGAGTGTGGGGTGATGGATTGTGGTGTGTGTGTGAGTGTGGGGTGATGGATGGTGGTGTGTGTGTGAGTGTGGGGTGATGGATTGTGGTGTGTGTGTGAGTGTGGGGTTATGGATTGTGGTGTGTGTGTGTGAGTGTGGGGTGATGGATTGTGGTGTGAGTGTGGGGTGATGGATTGTGGTGTGTGTGGGGTGATGGATTGTGGTGTGTGTGTGAGTGTGGGGTGATGGATTGTGGTGTGTGTGTGAGTGTGGGGTGACGGATTGTGGTGTGTGGGGTGATGGATTGTGGTGTGTGTGTGAGTGTGGAGTGATGGATTGTGTGTGGGATGATGGATTGTGGTGTGTGTGTGGGGTGATGGATTGTGGTGTGTGTGTGTGGGGTGATGGATTGTGGTGTGTGGGGTGATGGATTGTGGTGTGGTGTGTGTGTGGGGTGATGGATTGTGGTGTGAGTGTGGGGTGATGGATTGTGGTGTGTGTGTGGTGTGTGGGGTGATGGATTGTGGTGTGTGTGTGAGTGTGGGGTGATGGATTGTGGTGTGTGTGTGAGTGTGGGGTGATGGATTGTGGTGTGTGTGTGAGTGTGGGGTGATGGATTGTGGTGTGTGTGAGTGTGGGGTGATGGATTGTGGTGTGTGTGTGAGTGTGGGGTGATGGATTGTGGTGTGTGTGTGAGTGTGGGGTGATGGATTGTGGTGTGTGTGAGTGTGGGGTGATGGATTGTGGTGTGTGTGAGTGTGGGGTGATGGATTGTGGTGTGTGTGTGAGTGTGGGGTGATGGATTGTGGTGTGTGTGTGAGTGTGGGGTGATGGATTGTGGTGTGTGTGAGTGTGGGGTGATGGATTGTGGTGTGTGTGTGAGTGTGGGGTGATGGATTGTGGTGTGTGTGTGTGTGAGTGTGGGGTGATGGATTGTGGTGTGTGTGTGAGTGTGGGGTGATGGATTGTGGTGTGTGTGTGTGTGTGAGTGTGGGGTGATGGATTGTGGTGTGTGTGGTGTGTGCGGTGATGGATTGTGGTGTGTGTGTGAGTGTGGGGTGATGGATTGTGGTGTGTGGGGTGATGGATTGTGGTGTGTGTGTGAGTGTGGGGTGATGGATTGTGGTGTGTGTGTGAGTGTGGGGTGATGGATTGTGGTGTGTGAGTGTGGTGTGATGGATTGTGGTGTGTGTGGGGTGATGGATTGTGGTGTGTGTGGTGTGTGGGGTGATGGATTGTGGTGTGTGTGTGAGTGTGGGGTGATGGATTTTGGTGTGTGTGTGAGTGTGGGGTGATGGATTGTGGTGTGTGGGGTGATGGATTGTGGTGTGTGTGGTGTGTGGGGTGATGGATTGTGGTGTGTGTGTGAGTGTGGGGTGATGGATTGTGGTGTGTGTGTGAGTGTGGGGTTATGGATTGTGAGTGTGGGGTGATGGATTGTGGTGTGTGTGTGAGTATGGGGTGATGGATTGTGGTGTGTGTGTGAGTGTGGGGTGATGGATTGTGGTGTGTGGGGTGATGGATTGTGGTGTGTGTGTGAGTGTGGGGTGATGGATTGTGGTGTGTGTGTGAGTGTGGGGTGATGGATTGTGGTGTGTGTGTGAGTGTGGGGTGATGGATTGTGGTGTGTGTGAGTGTGGGGTGATGGATTGTGGTGTGTGTGTGAGTGTGGGGTGATGGATTGTGGTGTGTGTGTGTGTGAGTGTGGGGTGATGGATTGTGGTGTGTGTGTGAGTGTGGGGTGATGGATTGTGGTGTGTGTGTGTGAGTGTGGGGTGATGGATTGTGGTGTGTGTGGTGTGTGCGGTGATGGATTGTGGTGTGTGTGTGAGTGTGGGGTGATGGATTGTGGTGTGTTGGGTGATGGATTGTGGTGTGTGTGTGAGTGTGGGGTGATGGATTGTGGTGTGTGTGTGAGTGTGGGGTGATGGATTGTGGTGTGTGAGTGTGGGGTGATGGATTGTGGTGTGTGTGGGGTGATGGATTGTGGTGTGTGTGGTGTGTGGGGTGATGGATTGTGGTGTGTGTGTGAGTGTGGGGTGATGGATTTTGGTGTGTGTGTGAGTGTGGGGTGATGGATTGTGGTGTGTGGGGTGATGGATTGTGGTGTGTGTGTGAGTGTGGGGTGATGGATTTTGGTGTGTGTGTGAGTGTGGGGTGATGGATTGTGGTGTGTGGGGTGATGGATTGTGGTGTGTGTGGTGTGTGGGGTGATGGATTGTGGTGTGTGTGTGAGTGTGGGGTGATGGATTGTGGTGTGTGGGGTGATGGATTGTGGTGTGTGTGTGAGTGTGGGGTTATGGATTGTGAGTGTGGGGTGATGGATTGTGGTGTGTGTGTGAGTATGGGGTGATGGATTGTGGTGTGTGTGTGAGTGTGGGGTGATGGATTGTGGTGTGTGGGGTGATGGATTGTGGTGTGTGTGTGAGTGTGGGGTGATGGATTGTGGTGTGTGTGTGAGTGTGGGGTGATGGATTGTGAGTGTGGGGTGATGGATTGTGGTGTGTGTGTGAGTGTGGGGCGATGGATTGTGAGTGTGGGGTGATGGATTGTGGTGTGTGTGTGAGTGTGGGGTGATGGATTGTGAGTGTGGGGTGATGGATTGTGGTGTGTGTGTGAGTGTGGTGTGATGGATTGTGGTGTGTATGTGAGTGTGGGGTGATGGATTGTGGTGTGTGTGTGAGTGTGGGGTGATGAATTGTGGTGTGTGTGAGCGTGGGGTGATGGCTTGTGGTGTGTGTGTGAGTGTGGGGTGATGGATTGTGGTGTGTGTGTGAGTGTGGGGTGATGGATTGTGGTGTGTGTGAGTGTGGGGTGATGGATTGTGGTGTGTGTGTGAGTGTGGGGTGATGGATTGTGGTGTGTGTGAGTGTGGGGTGATGGATTGTGGTGTGTGTGTGAGTGTGGGGTGATGGATTGTGTTGTGTGTGTGAGTGTGGGGTGATGGATTGTGGTGTGTGTGTGAGTGTGGGGTGATGGATTGTGGTGTGTGTGTGAGTGTGGTGTGATGGATTGTGGTGTGTGTGAGTGTGGTGTGATGGATTGTGGTGTGTGTGTGGTGTGTGGGGTGATGGATTGTGGTGTGTGTGTGAGTGTGGGGTGATGGATTGTGGTGTGTGTGTGAGTGTGGGGTGATGGATTGTGAGTGTGGGGTGATGGATTGTGGTGTGTATGTGAGTGTGGGGTGATGGATTGTGAGTGTGGGGTGATGGATTGTGGTGTGTGTGTGAGTGTGGGGTGATGGATTGTGGTGTGTGGGGTGATGGATTGTGGCGTGTGTGTGAGCGTGGGGTGATGGATTGTGGCGTGTGTGTGAGTGTGGGGTGATGGATTGTGGTTTGTGTGTGAGTGTGGGGTGATGGATTGTGATGTGTGTGTGAGTGTGGGGTGATGGATTGTGAGTGTGGGGTGATGGATTGTGAGTGTGGGGTGATGGATTGTGGTGTGTGTGTGAGTGTGGGGTGATGGATTGTGGTGTGTGTGAGTGTGGGGTGATGGATTGTGGCGTGTGTGTGAGTGTGGGGTGATGGATTGTGGTGTGTGTGAGTGTGGGGTGATGGATTGTGGTGTGTGTGAGTGTGGGGTGATGGATTGTGGTGTGTGTGTGAGTGTGGGGTGATGGATTTTGGTGTGTGTGTGAGTGTGGGGTGATGGATTGTGAGTGTGGGGTGATGGATTGTGGTGTGTGGGGTGATGGATTGTGGTGTGTGTGTGAGTGTGGGGTGATGGATTTTGGTGTGTGTGTGAGTGTGGGGTGATGGATTGTGAGTGTGGGGTGATGGATTGTGGTGTGTGGGGTGATGGATTGTGGTGTGTGTGTGAGTGTGGGGTGATGGATTTTGGTGTGTGTGTGAGTGTGGGGTGATGGATTGTGAGTGTGGGGTGATGGATTGTGGTGTGTGGGGTGATGGATTGTGGTGTGTGTGTGAGTGTGGGGTGATGGATTTTGGTGTGTGTGTGAGTGTGGGGTGATAGATTGTGAGTGTGGGGTGATGGATTGTGGTGTGTGGGGTGATGGATTGTGGTGTGTGTGTGAGTGTGGGGTGATGGATTGTGAGTGTGGGGTGATGGATTGTGGTGTGTGGGGTGATGGATTGTGGTGTGTGTGTGAGTGTGGGGTGATGGATTGTGAGTGTGGGGTGATGGATTGTGGTGTGTGGGGTGATGGATTGTGGTGTGTGTGTGAGTGTGGGGTGATGGATTGTGAGTGTGGGGTGATGGATTGTGGTGTGTGGTGTGATGGATTGTGGTGTGTGTGTGAGTGTGGGGTGATGGATTGTGAGTGTGGGGTGATGGATTGTGGTGTGTGGGGTGATGGATTGTGCTGTGTGTGTGAGTGTGGGGTGATGGATTGTGGTGTGTGGGGTGATGGATTGTGGTGTGTGAGTGTGGGGTGATGGATTGTGGTGTGTGGGGTGATGGATTGTGGTGTGTGTGTGAGTGTGGGGTGATGGATTGTGAGTGTGGGGTGATGGATTGTGGTGTGTATGTGAGTGTGGGGTGATGGATTGTGAGTGTTGGGTTATGGATTGTGGTGTGTGTGTGAGTGTGAGGTGATGGATTGTGGTGTGTGTGTGAGTGTGGGGTGATGGATTGTGGTGTGTGTGTGAGTGTGGGGTGATGGATTGTGAGTGTTGGGTGATGGATTGTGGTGTGTGTGTGAGTGTGAGGTGATGGATTGTGGTGTGTGTGTGAGTGTGGGGTGATGGATTGTGAGTGTGGGGTGATGGATTGTGGTGTGTGTGTGAGTGTGAGGTGATGGATTGTGGTGTGTGTGTGAGTGTTGGGTGATGGATTGTGGTGTGTGTGTGAGTGTGGGGTGATGGATTGTGGTGTGTGGGGTGATGGATTGTGGTGTGTGTGAGTGTGGGGTGATGGATTGTGGTGTGTGTGAGTGTGGGGTGATGGATTGTGGTGTGTGTGTGAGTGTGAGGTGATGGATTGTGGTTGTGTGTGAGTGTGGGGTGATGGATTGTGGTGTGTGGGGTGATGGATTGTGGTGTGTGTGTGAGTGTGGGGTTATGGATTGTGAGTGTGGGGTGATGGATTGTGGTGTGTGTGTGAGTATGGGGTGATGGATTGTGGTGTGTGTGTGAGTGTGGGGTGATGGATTGTGGTGTGTGGGGTGATGGATTGTGTGTGTGTGAGTGTGGGGTGATGGATTGTGGTGTGTGTGTGAGTGTGGGGTGATGGATTGTGAGTGTGGGGTGATGGATTGTGGTGTGTGTGTGAGTGTGGGGCGATGGATTGTGAGTGTGGGGTGATGGATTGTGGTGTGTGTGTGAGTGTGGGGTGATGGATTGTGAGTGTGGGGTGATGGATTGTGGTGTGTGTGTGAGTGTGGTGTGATGGATTGTGGTGTGTATGTGAGTGTGGGGTGATGGATTGTTGTGTGTGTGTGAGTGTGGGGTGATGAATTGTGGTGTGTGTGAGCGTGGGGTGATGGCTTGTGGTGTGTGTGTGAGTGTGGGGTGATGGATTGTGGTGTGTGTGTGAGTGTGGGGTGATGGATTGTGGTGTGTGTGAGTGTGGGGTGATGGATTGTGGTGTGTGTGTGAGTGTGGGGTGATGGATTGTGGTGTGTGTGAGTGTGGGGTGATGGATTGTGGTGTGTGTGTGAGTGTGGGGTGATGGATTGTGTTGTGTGTGTGAGTGTGGGGTGATGGATTGTGGTGTGTGTGTGAGTGTGGGGTGATGGATTGTGGTGTGTGTGTGAGTGTGGGGTGATGGATTGTGGTGTGTGTGAGTGTGGTGTGATGGATTGTGGTGTGTGTGTGGTGTGTGGGGTGATGGATTGTGGTGTGTGTGTGAGTGTGGGGTGATGGATTGTGGTGTGTGTGTGAGTGTGGGGTGATGGATTGTGGTGTGTGTGTGAGTGTGGGGTGATGGATTGTGAGTGTGGGGTGATGGATTGTGGTGTGTATGTGAGTGTGGGGTGATGGATTGTGAGTGTGGGGTGATGGATTGTGGTGTGTGTGTGAGTGTGGGGTGATGGATTGTGGTGTGTGGGGTGATGGAGTGTGGCGTGTGTGTGTGCGTGGGGTGATGGATTGTGGCGTGTGTGTGAGTGTGGGGTGATGGATTGTGGTTTGTGTGTGAGTGTGGGGTGATGGATTGTGATGTGTGTGTGAGTGTGGGGTGATGGATTGTGAGTGTGGGGTGATGGATTGTGAGTGTGGGGTGATGGATTGTGGTGTGTGTGTGAGTGTGGGGTGATGGATTGTGGTGTGTGTGAGTGTGGGGTGATGGATTGTGGCGTGTGTGTGAGTGTGGGGTGATGGATTGTGGTGTGTGTGAGTGTGGGGTGATGGATTGTGGTTTGTGTGAGTGTGGGGTGATGGATTGTGGTGTGTGTGTGAGTGTGGGGTGATGGATTTTGGTGTGTGTGTGAGTGTGGGGTGATGGATTGTGAGTGTGGGGTGATGGATTGTGGTGTGTGGGGTGATGGATTGTGGTGTGTGTGTGAGTGTGGGGTGATGGATTTTGGTGTGTGTGTGAGTGTGTGGTGATGGATTGTGAGTGTGGGGTGATGGATTGTGGTGTGTGGGGTGATGGATTGTGGTGTGTGTGTGAGTGTGGGGTGATGGATTTTGGTGTGTGTGTGAGTGTGGGGTGATGGATTGTGAGTGTGGGGTGATGGATTGTGGTGTGTGGGGTGATGGATTGTGGTGTGTGTGTGAGTGTGGGGTGATGGATTTTGGTGTGTGTGTGAGTGTGGGGTGATAGATTGTGAGTGTGGGGTGATGGATTGTGGTGTGTGGGGTGATGGATTGTGGTGTGTGTGTGAGTGTGGGGTGATGGATTGTGAGTGTGGGGTGATGGATTGTGGTGTGTGGGGTGATGGATTGTGGTGTGTGTGTGAGTGTGGGGTGATGGATTGTGAGTGTGGGGTGATGGATTGTGGTGTGTGGGGTGATGGATTGTGGTGTGTGTGTGAGTGTGGGGTGATGGATTGTGAGTGTGGGGTGATGGATTGTGGTGTGTGGGGTGATGGATTGTGGTGTGTGTGTGAGTGTGGGGTGATGGATTGTGAGTGTGGGGTGATGGATTGTGGTGTGTGGGGTGATGGATTGTGCTGTGTGTGTGAGTGTGGGGTGATGGATTGTGGTGTGTGGGGTGATGGATTGTGGTGTGTGAGTGTGGGGTGATGGATTGTGGTGTGTGGGGTGATGGATTGTGGTGTGTGTGTGAGTGTGGGGTGATGGATTGTGAGTGTGGGGTGATGGATTGTGGTGTGTATGTGAGTGTGGGGTGATGGATTGTGAGTGTTGGGTGATGGATTGTGGTGTGTGTGTGAGTGTGAGGTGATGGATTGTGGTGTGTGTGTGAGTGTGGGGTGATGGATTGTTGTGTGTGTGTGAGTGTGGGGTGATGGATTGTGAGTGTTGGGTGATGGATTGTGGTGTGTGTGTGAGTGTGAGGTGATGGATTGTGGTGTGTGTGTGAGTGTGGGGTGATGGATTGTGAGTGTGGGGTGATGGATTGTGGTGTGTGTGTGAGTGTGAGGTGATGGATTGTGGTGTGTGTGTGAGTGTTGGGTGATGGATTGTGGTGTGTGTGTGAGTGTGGGGTGATGGATTGTGGTGTGTGGGGTGATGGATTGTGGTGTGTGTGAGTGTGGGGTGATGGATTGTGGTGTGTGTGTGAGTGTGAGGTGATGGATTGTGGTTGTGTGTGAGTGTTGGGTGATGGATTGTGGTGTGTGTGTGAGTGTGAGGTGATGGATTGTGGTGTGTGTGTGAGTGTTGGGTGATGGATTGTGGTGTGTTTGTGAGTGTGGGGTGATGGATTGTGGTGTGTGGGGTGATGGATTGTGGTGTGTGGGGTGATGGATTGTGGTGTGTGTGTGAGTGTGGGGTGATGGATTGTGGTGTGTGTGAGTGTGGGGTGATGGATTGTGAGTGTGGGGTGATGGATTGTGGTGTGTGGGGTGATGGATTGTGGTGTGTGGGGTGATGGATTGTGGTGTGTGTGTGTGTGGGGTGTTGGATTGTGGTGTGTGGGGTGATGGATTGTGGTGTGTGTGTGAGTGTGGGGTGATGGATTGTGGTGTGTGTGAGTGTGGGGTGATGGATTGTGAGTGTGGGGTGATGGATTGTGGTGTGTGGGGTGATGGATTGTGGTGTGTGTGAGTGTGGGGTGATGGATTGTGGTGTGTGGGGTGATGGATTGTGGTGTGTGTGTGAGTGTGGGGTGATGGATTGTGGTGTGTGTGTGAGTGTGGGGTGATGGATTGTGGTGTGTGTGAGTGTGGGGTGATGGATTGTGAGTGTGGGGTGATGGATTGTGGTGTGTGGGGTGATGGATTGTGGTGTGTGTGAGTGTGGGGTGATGGATTGTGGTGTGTGTGTGAGTGTGGGGTGATGGATTGTGGTGTGTGGGGTGATGGATTGTGGTGTGTGTGTGAGTGTGGGGTGATGGATTGTGGTGTGTGGGGTGATGGATTGTGGTGTGTGTGAGTGTGGGGTGATGGATTGTGGTGTGTGGGGTGATGGATTGTGGTGTGTGTGAGTGTGGGGTGATGGATTGTGGTGTGTGGGGTGATGGATTGTGTTGTGTGTGTGAGTGTGGGGTGATGGATTGTGGTGTGTGGGGTGATGGATTGTGGTGTGTGTGTGAGTGTGGGGTGATGGATTGTGGTGTGTGGGGTGATGGATTGTGGTGTGTGTGTGAGTGTGGGGTGATGGATTGTGGTGTGTGGGGTGATGGATTGTGGTGTGTGTGAGTGTGGGGTGATGGATTGTGGTGTGTGGGGTGATGGATTGTGGTGTGTGTGAGTGTGGGGTGATGGATTGTGGTGTGTGGGGTGATGGATTGTGGTGTGTGTGAGTGTGGGGTGATGGATTGTGGTGTGTGGGGTGATGGATTGTGGTGTGTGTGAGTGTGGGGTGATGGATTGTGGTGTGTGGGGTGATGGATTGTGTTGTGTGCGCAGCTCGCTGTGCTCACTCTGAATGGACAGTTGTGCGACGCAGACTCTGTGATCCCGGTTTTTTCAGTGTTCTGTTGTGAGCGCTAGGACCCAGCGGCCGCACTGACGCAGCATCTGCGCTTTCATCAGCTGCTGGTGTGTGGAGACCAGCGCCGGCAGTGGCAGCGGGGCCGAGTCCGTGTCCCGGCAGCGAGTCCGAGTCCGGACACTGGCAGCGGGGCCGAGTACCGTATTTCCTTGTCGGCTACAACACAGTTGAGCCGGCCGCCGGGTCTGGGCCAGAATAGTAGACAGACAGCGGACACCGGAGTTGGGCTGAGCACCGGAGACCGCGCTCCGGCATGAGACCGGCTCTGAGCCCGGTGGCGCCCCCAGGCCCAATTCCTCGGGGCGTCAACAAACGGCAGCAGCGGGTATGAAACTGGGGCTGTGCGGCGGTACTGAGAGTCTCCGTGTTGGAGGGGCAGTGAGTGAGAGTCACTGTGGGGTGGGGACGGGAGTGAGGGTGCGACCTTTGAGTGGAACCCTACTGAGGGACCGTCCCTGTGGGAGGGGCGGGACTGAGGGACCGTCCCTGTGGGAGGGGCGGGACTGAGGGACCGTCCCTGTGGGAGGGGCGGGACTGAGGGAACATCCCGGTGGTGGTGGGGAACATCAAACTGGAAGGGACAGTACTGAGGGAGCACCACTGTGTGGCTGTGGACGCACTAAGACCATAAGGCTATAAGATCTGGAAACAGAATTAGGCTATTTGGCCCATCGAGTCTGCTCTGCCATTTCTTCTTGGCTGATCCAATTTTCCTCTCAGCCCCAATCTCCTGCCTTCTCCCCCTAACTCTTCATCTCTTGACCAATCCGTCAACCTCTGCCTTCAATATACAGAAAGGCTTGGCCTCCATATCTGCCTGTGGCAAAGGATTCCACATATTCACTGCTCTCTGGCGGAAGAAATGGTTCCTCACCTCAGTTCTAAAAACACACACATCTATTCTGACGCCGTGTACTCTGGTCCCAGCAAAGGAAATATCCTCTCCACATCCACTCTATGAAGGCCTTTCACCATTAGATAGGTTTCAGTGAGGTCACCCCTCATTCTTCTGAAAACAAGCTCAGAGCTATCAAACATTCTTCGTATGACAAACCATTGAATCCTAGAATCACTTTTGTCAACCTCCTTTGAACCCTCTCCAGTTTCAGCGCATCTTTCTAAGAGGCATTTGATAAGGTCCCACACGTGAGGCTGCTAAACAAGATGATATAACGGGAAAGATACTGGTATGGATAGAGGAATGGCTGACAGGCAGGAGGCAGTGAGTGGGAATAAAGAGGGCCTTTGGTTGACTGCCCAGTGACCAGTGGTGTTCGTCAGTGGTCAGTACTTTTCACATTGTCTGTCAATAATTTGTATAATGGAATTGATGGTTTTGTGGCAAAGTCTGTGGATGATACGAAGTTAGGTGGAGTAGTAAGTTGTGCTGAGGAAGCAATGCAATTGCAGCAGGACTTAGACAAATTGGAAGAATGGGCAAAAGAGTGGCAAATGGAAGTAAGTGGGAACGTATGATAATGCATTTTGGTAAAAGGAACAATAGTGCAGACTATTATCTAAATGGGGAAAAGGTTCAAACATCAGAGATGCAGAGGGACTGGGGAGTCCTCGTGCAAGACTCCCAGAAGGTTAATTTACAGGTCGAGTCTGTGGTAAAGAAGGCAAATGCAAAGTTAGCATTTATTTCAAGGGGAATAGAATATAAAAACAAGGAGATAATGCTGAGCCTTTATAAGACACTAGTTAGGCCACACTTGGAGTATTGTCAACCGTTTAGATTTTTTATTTAGATTATGAAGACACAAAATCCTCTTTTATTGTCATTTAGTAATGCATGCATTAAGAAATGATACAATATTTCCTCCGGTGTGATATCACAAAACACAGGACAGACCAAGACTGAAAAAACTTACAAAACCACATAATTATAACATATATTTACAACAGTGCAACAATACCATAACTTGATGAAGAAGTCCATGAGCACAGTAAAAAGTTCAAAGTCTCTCAAATGTCCCACATTTCACGCAGACGGGAGAAGGAAGAAAAACTCTCCCTGCCATACCCGACCACGGTCCGACTCTGAGTCATCCAAAAACTTCGAGCTCTGATCTGCTCTCCGACACAGAGTACTGAGTGCCATCTCTATCCAAACGATTCGACCTCCATCTCGGTTGCCAACAGCAGGCAAAGCCAGGGATTTTGAGGCCTTCCCACTGAAAGATTCCCAATCACGTAGTAACAACAGTAGCAAACTGGCGTTTCAGAAATTTTCCCAGATGTTTCTCTGTGTTTTCACATCCGTCTCCATCATATGGGTTTGGGCCCCGTATCTCAGAAAAGATATGTTGTCAGTGGAGAGAGTTCAGAGGAGGTTTATGAGGATGATTCTGGGAATGAAGGGGTTAACATATGAGGAGCATTTGACAAGAGGAGCTTTGGGCCTGTACTCACTGGAACTTAGAAGAATGCGTTGGGATCTCATTGAAACCTATTGAATGTTGAAAGGACTAGATAGGGTGGATGTGGAGAGATGTTTCCTATGGTGGGGGTATCCAGAACTAGAGGGCACAGCCTCAGAATTGAGGGATGACCTTTTGGAACAGAGGTAAGGTGAAATTTCTTTAGCCAGAGACTATACTGAATCTGTAGAATGCTCTGTCACGGTGGAGGCCAAGTCTGTGAGTGTATTTCAGGCAGAAATTGATAGTTTCCTGATCAGTCAGGGCATCAAAGGATATGGTGAATTTGATCACTTACCCCGAAGGGTTCTTTTACCTTAAGCTCCCTAATCAATTCTGGTTCATTGAACAACACCCAATCCAGAATAGCTGATCCCCAGTGGGCTCAACCATCAGCTGATCTCAAAAGCCATCTCGCAGGCACTCTAGAAATTTCCCCTCCTGTAATCCAGCACCAGTCTGATTTTTCCGATGTCTGCATTATGAAATCCTCCATGACTATAGTAGCACTGCCCTTTTAGCATGCATTTTCTGTCTCCTGCTGTAATTTGTCAGTCACATCCTTACTACTCTATACACGACTCCCATCAGGGTCTTTTTAACCTTACAGTTCCTCAGTCCTGTCCACAATGATGCAGGACCTTCTGACCCTGTGCCACCTCTTTCTAATGATTTGATTTTTTTCACCAACAGAGCAACACCACCCCCTTTGCCTTCCTGCCTGTCCTTTCGATACAATGTGTATCCTTGGACATTAAGCTCCCAGCTATAATCTTTCAGCCATGATTCAGTGATGCCTACAATATCATACATGCCAATCTGCAACTATGCTGCAAGTTCATCTGCCTTATTCTGTACACTACATGCATTCAGATGACACCTTCAGTCATATTCCTGTATTCCCCTTTTGATTTTGTCCGCTTTTTACTTTGCAACTCATCCTGTTGACTGCAGTTTCATCCTATCAACAGCCTTTCCTCACAACTCAGCCAGCTACCTCAGCTTCAGCATTATCATTCACCTTTCCTACAATACGTCTTGTATTGACATGTTGTTGTTGTTGTTCGTCCTTCGTAGTCAAAGATGACTATAGCTTCCAAGTCAAATAGGAGATTGGTGGCTGTGGGTCCGGAGGTGACTGATGAGGCCAATCCGGGCCCTGAAGGCTCGTGCACATGTGGGACACAAGTGGGAAGGGGGCTGTCATGGCAGTGGATGCTGCTCAGGCCTTGCGCACAGCACGCTTTCGTTGCGCCTCGATGATGCGCCTGACTTCAGCTGCACGGGCTCCTGTGGTGATCTTGCTGCGCCAAGCTGGACGGTCGAGGGCAAGTGTCTCCCACATGTTGATGTCGACGCCCAGGCCTTTGACATTGACATATATGCAGCTCAGCACACCAGTTGCACCATGTTCAACATTTTGATTCGTTACTTTGTCTGAGGTCTTACCAGCATCTGCCTCCACAACCTCTCCACTGACTGTTCCAGCTTTTTCGTTCCTATCTCCCTGCAACTCTGGTTTAAATATCAATGTGAATTGAATTTACTTTATTTCTTACATCCTTCACATACACGAGGAGTAAAAATCTTTATAGTAATTTGTAATAACTAGTATGTATATCAGGACAATTCATTTAGCATAACAATTGTATCAGTGTGAATTAATCAGTCTGATGGCCTGGTGGAAGAAGCTGTCCCAGAGCTTGTTGGTACTGGCTTTTATGCTGCGGTACTGTTTCCCAGATGGAACAGTTTGTGGTTGGGGTGACTAGGGTCCCCAATGATCTTCAGGCCCTTTTTACGCGCCTGTCTCTGTAAATGTCCTGTATAGTGGGAAATTGACAACTACAGATGCGCTGGGCTGTCCGCACCACTCTCAGCAGAGTCCTGCGATTGAGGGAAGTACAGTTCCCATACCAGGCAGTGATGCAGCCAGTCAGGATGCTCTCAATTGTGCCCCTGTAGAAAGTCCTTAGGATTTGGGGATTCATGCCAAACTCCTTCCACCGTCTGAGGTGAAAGAGACGCAGTTGTGCTTTCTTCACCACACAGCCAGTATGTGCAGTCCACGTGAGATCCTCGGGGATGTGTATGCTGAGGAACTTAAAGCTGTTCACCCTCTCAATCCCACCTTGTATACTTCTTGGGTAGCCCCAATGTGATGGCATGTACATCGGTTTCTTGAACTTCTGGTAATGCCCCCCCATCCCTCTGCTTCACGATTTCCTATCCCTTTTCCCCCCTCACTGCCCACCCATCACGTCCCACTGGCACTGCTCTCCCTGTTCTTTTTTCCACGGCCTTCTGTCTCTTCCTCCGATCAACTTCCCAGCTCTTTGCTTCATCCCCTCCTCCTTCAGGTTTCACCTCTCACCTGGTTTTTCTCTTCCCCTCCCTCACCTTTTAAATCTGCTGCTCAACTTTTTTTTCTCCTGTCCTGCCGACTGTACTCTTTTCCTAGATGCTGCCTGGCCTGCTGAGTTCCTCCAGCATTTTGTGTGTGTTGGTCCTCCCTTTAACGTAGCATCTAACTCCCTGAACTCCCTGTGTAGAATCTTGTCAGCTGTCCTACCCGTGTCACTGGTACCTACATGGACCATGGTTTCTGGCTGTTCACTTAAGAATGCTAAGGACTTGATCAGAGATGTACCAGACTCTGGCTCCTGGGAGGCAATATACCATTTGGGAATCTTGTTCTTGCCCACAGAACCTCCCGTACATTTCCCTAACTAATGAATCCCCCATCTGTGCCAGAGACTCAACCACTGTGACGTTCCTCTGTTGGGTCACCTCCCCCACCGCCCCCCACCCCGACAATATCCAAAGCAATACACCTCTGCACTGGCTCCTTAACTTCTTTCCCCTTCCTGACGGTCACCCAGTTTCCTGTGTCCCATACCTTGGGTGTAACTACCTCTCTGTGTCCTATCTCTCACCCCCGCAGCCTCCCGAGTGATCCGGGCTTTATCCAGTTCCAGCTCCAGCTCCTTCATACAGTTTGTTAGAATCTACAACTGGATGCACTTGGCGCAGCTGTAGTCGTGAGGGACTGGAGGCCTCCCTGCCTTCCCACATCCTGCAGGAGGAGCATTCAATTATTCTGTCTGTCCTAGCTGAGCAGATATAAAGAGAAAGAAAAAAATGTGAGCGTTTGTGAGGCAACTGCAGGAAACATAAAGTTGTGGTGGTAGGGGATTTTAATTTTCCATATATTGATTGGGTCTCCCATACTGTTAGGGGTCTAGATGGTTTAGAGTTTGTAAAATGTGTTCAGGAAAGTTTTCTAAATCAATATATAGAGGGACCAACTAGAGGGGATGCAATATTGGATCTCCTGTTAGGAAATGAGTTAGGACAAGTGACAGAAGTCTGTGTAGGGGAGCACTTTGGTTCCAGTGATCATAACACCATTAGTTTCAACTTGATCATGGACAAGGATAGATCTGGTCCTAGGGTTGAGGTTCTTAACTGGAAGAAGGCCAAATTTGAAGAAATGAGAAAGGATGTAAAAAGCGTGGATTGGGACAGGTTGTTCTCTGGCAAGGATGTGATCGGTAGGTGGGAAGCCTTCAAAGGAGAAATTTTGAGAGCGCAGAATTTGTATGTTCCTGTCAGGAGTAAAGGCAAAGTGAATAGGAATAAGGAACCTTGGTTCTCAAGGGATATTGCAACTCTGGTAAAGAAGAAGAGGGAGTTGTATGACATGTATAGGAAGCAGGGAGTAAATCAGGTGCTTGAGGTGTATAAGAAGTGCAAGAAAATACTTAAGAAAGAAATCAGGAGTGCTAAAAGAAGACATGAGGTTGCCTTGGCAGTCAAAGTGAAGGATAATTCAAAGAGTTTTTACAGGTATATTAAGAGCAAAAGGATTGTAAGGGATAAAATTGGTCCTCTTGAAGATCAGAGTGGTTGCCTATGTGCGGAACCAAAGGAAATGGGGGAGATCTTAAATAGGATTTTTGCATCTGTATTTACTAAGGAAACTGGCATGAAGTCTATGGAATTAGGGGAAACAAGTAGTGAGATCATGGAAACTGTACCGATCGAAAAGTAGGAGGTCCTTGCTGTCTTGAGGAAAATTAAAGTGGATAAAGCCCCGGGACCTGACAGGATGTTCCCTTGGACCTTGAAGGAGACTAGTGTTGAAATTGCAGGGGCCCTGGCTGAAATATTTAAAATGTCGCTGTCTACAGGTGAGGTGCTGGAGGATTGGAGAGTGACTCATGTTGTTCCGTTGTTTAAAAAAGGATCGAAAGTAATCTGGGAAATTATAGGCCAGTAAGTTTAACGTCGGTAGTAGGTAAGTTATTGGAGGGAGTACTAAGAGACAGAATCTACAAGCATTTGGATAGACTGGGACTTATTAGGGAGAGTCAACATGGCTTTGTGCGTGGTAGGTCATGTTTGACCAATCTATTGGAGTTTTTCGAGGAGGTTACCAGGAAAATGGATGAAGGGAAGGCAGTGGATATTGTCTGCATGGACTTCAGTAAGGCCTTTGACAAGGTCCCGCATGGGAGGTTAGTTAGGAAAATTCAGTCGCTAGGTATACATGGAGAGGTGGTAAATTGGATTAGACATTGGTTCAATGGAAGAAGCCAGAGAGTGGTGTAGAGAATTGCTTCTCCGAGTGGAGGCCTGTGACTAGTGGTGTGCCACAGGGATCAGTGCTGGGTCCATTGTTATTTGTCATCTATATCAATGATCTGGATGATAATGTGGTAAATTGGATCAGCAAGTTTGCTGATGATACAAAGATTGGAGGTGTAGTAGACAGTGAGGAAGGTTTTCAGAGCCTGCAGCGGGACTTGGACCAGCTGGAAAAATGGGCTGAAAAATGGCAGATGGAGTTTAATACAGACAAGTGTGAGGTATTGCACGTTGGAAGGACAAACCAACGTAGAACATACAGGGTTAATGGTAAGGCACTGAGGAGTGCAGTAGAACAGAGGGATCTGGGAATACAGATACAAAATTCCCTAAAAGTGGTGTCACAGGTAGATAGGGTCGTAAAGAGAGCTTTTGGTACATTGGCCTTTATTAATCAAAGTATTGAGTATAAGAGCTGGAATGTTATGATGAGGTTGTATAAGGCATTGGTGAGGCCGAATCTGGAGTATTGTGTTCAGTTTTGGTCACCAAATTACAGGAAGGATATAAATAAGGTTGAAAGAGTGCAGAGAAGGTTTACAAGGATGTTGCCGGGACTTGAGAAACTCAGTTACAGAGAAAGGTTGAATAGTTTAGGACTTTATTCTCTGGAGCATAGAAGAATGAGGGGAGATTTGATAGAGGTATATAAAATTATGATGGGTATAGACAGAGTGAATGCAAGTAGGCTTTTTCCACTGAGGCAAGGGGAGAAAAAAACCAGAGGACATGGGTTAAGAGTGAGGGGAGAAAAGTTTAAAGGGAACATTAGGGGGGGCTTCTTCACACAGAGAGTGGTGGGAGTATGGAATGAGCTGCCAGACGAGGTGGTAAATGCGGGTTCTTTTTTAACATTTAAGAATAAATTGGACAGATACATGGATGGGAGGTGTATGGAGGGATATGGTCCGTGTGCAGGTCAGTGGGACTAGGCAGAAAATGGTTCGGCACAGCCAAGAAGGGCCAAAAGGCCTGTTCCTGTGCTGTAGTTTCTATGGTTTCTATGGTTTCTTTCTTTTGCTTTCTCTGACTGAAGCCTCTCTTTGCTGAAACCTTGAAGAGCTAAAGCCTCAAGTCTCTGTCTGCTCAGACAATGGCCGCTGCTCTTGCCCTGCCTTTCTTTAATTTGCTCTTGCTAATCAATCCCAAACGCTGATTGGTCGCTGGTCAAAACACTTTTGTGCTGTACTGACCCGCTGCTACCTTTTATCCTCGGATAGTGGACCTGATTGAGGTCACCTCCTGATGTCCAGATTGGCTACTGGTCAAAACTGTGACTGGTGGTGTTCCACACGGATCTGGACTGGGGTCTCCGCAGTTGTGATATTACTCTGACTGGAGATCTCTGACTGGTGGTGTTCCACACGGATCTGGACTGGGATCTCTGTTTGATTTGGATGAAAATTAGGTGAGGTGGGTGAGTAAATTGGCAGTATTGGTGGCATTGAGAATTGTACAAAGACTACCAAAGGATACAGCATGGTATCTGTAGATGAGTTGCAGGTATGGGTGGAGAATGACAGATGGAGTTTAATCCAGGCAACTGTGATGTGCTACACTTCAGAAGGTCAAACATAAAGGAAGAGTACACAGTTAATGTCAGGATCCTTAATAGAGGCATCATGGGTCCAGGTACGTAGCTCCATAAAAGTGGCTGCTCAGGGTGACAGAGTGGTAAAGAAGGAAAATCACCATAAGATACAGGAGCAGAATTAGGCCTATCAACTCTGCTCTGCCATTTCATCATGGCTGATCCGATTTTCCCTTCTTAGTCCCAGTCTCCTGCCTTCTCCCCATATACCTTCATGTCATAATCAACATCTGCCCCAACTATACCCAATAACTTGACTTTCACAGCCACTGTGGCAACAGATTCTACAGATACACCACTCCCTGGCTGGAGAAATTCTTCCTCATCTCCATTCTAAGTGGATGTCCCACTGTTCTGAGGCTGTGTCCTCTGGACCTAGACTTCCCCACTACAGGAACCATCCTCTCCATATCCACTCTTTCGAGGCCTTTCAGCATTCTTCTGAATTCCGGTAAGTGTGGGCCCAGAGTCGTCAAGCACCGCTCAGATGACGAGCCTTTCAATCCTGGGAACATTTCCTTGAGCTTCCTTTGAATCCTCTCCAGTGTCAGCACTTCCTTTCTGAGATGAGGGGCCCAAAGCTGCTCACACTACTCCAAGTGAGGCCTCACCAGTGCTTCACAAAGTCTCAACATTACTTCCTTGCTTTTATATTCTAGTCCTCTTGAAATGAATGCTAACATCATATTTACCTCCTTCACCAGAGACTCAACGTACAAATTAACCCTTAAGGGAATCCTGCCCAAGGACTCCCAAGTTCATTTGCACCAAAGATTTTTGAATTTTCTTTCCATTTAGAAACAAGTCCATACTTTCATTTCTTCTACCAAAGTGCATGTCCGTATACTTATTTCTTCAAAGAATTCCAGCAGATTTGTCAGGCATGATTTTCCCTTGAGGAAACCATGCTGAATATGGCTTATTTGGTCACGTGCCTCCAAGTGTCCTGAAACAATTGGGTCTGACATTTTCCCATCCACTGAGGTCAACAAACGAGCCTGTAGATTCCTTTATTCCTCCTCTCTCCCTTCTTCGAGAGTGGAGTGACATTGCAATTTTCCAATCCCCCGGAACATTCCAGATTCCATTGATTCTTGAAAGATCATTACTAATGCCTTTACAATCCCATCAGCCGCCTCTTTCATAACCGTGTGGGTAAACTATTTGGGCCGGGTGACTCATCTATCTTCAAACCCTTCAGTTTCCCAGGTCCATTCTCCCCAGTAATAGTGACTTCATTTACTTCTTCAAGCCCCGACAGACTGGAACTTCTGGAATACTACTAGTGTCTTCAATATGAAGATGGCAGCAAAATACTTATTCTGTTCGTTCAACCTGAGGGGTTTTCAGTACAGAGAGCGCGGACCGAGGGTCCGTTCACACAGAGAGCGCGGACCGAGGGTCCGTTCGGTAGGGAGCGCGTGGACCGAGGGTCTGTTCTGTGCTCCGTTGTACCATTGGTGTCGCGTTAGGGTTACTTTACAGGACTAGAATCCATGTCCATATTGAAGTGTTTGCTGGTGCTGACGGAGTGGGTGAGCATCAGTAAGAACGGCAGGGAGAGGGAGAGCCGGGAGTGGAAAATTGGGAATGTCAGTGGGACGGGTATGGAGGAGTGGGAAATTGAAAATTGCAGGCAGAGGGAGATGGAGCAGTGGGAAATGGAGAATATCAGTAGGAAATGGAGAATATCAGTAGGAGGGAGACTTGGTTGTTAGAAATTGAGAATGGCAGGTAGAAGAAGATGGAGAAGGGCGAAATTGGGAATATTGGGGTGGGAGGAGGTGTGGGAAATGGAGAACGGCAGCGGGAGGGAGACAATGGGAAATTGAGAAGAGCAGACAGGAGTGGGAAATCGAGAATTGCAGGGAGAGGGAGACAGGAGTGGGAAATCGAGAATTGCAGGGAGAGGGAGACAGGAGTGGGAAATCGAGAATTGCAGGGAGAGGGAGACAGGAGTGGGAAATCGAAAATGGCAGAGGAGGGAGAGGAAATGGGTAATTGATAAAGGCAGGGAGGAGACAGGAATGGGAAATTGATAAAGGCAGAGATGGAGATGGAGGAATGGGAAATCAAGAATGGCAGAGGAGGGAGAGGGTGTGCCTCAGGGATCTCTACTGGGTCCAATGTTGTTTGTCATATACATTAATGATCTGGATGATGGGGTGGTAAATTGGATTAGTAAGTATGCAGATGATACTAAGATAGGTGGTGGTATTGTGGATGATGAGGTAGGTTTTCAAAGCTTGCAGAGAGATTCAGGTTAGTTAGAAGAGTGGGCTGAAAGATGGCAGATGGAGCTTAATGCTGATAAATGTGAAATGCTACATTTTGGTAGGACTAGTCAAAATAGGACATACATGGTAAATGGTGGGGCATTGAAGAATGCTGTAGAACAGAGGGATGTAGGAATAATGGTGCATAGTTCCCTGAAGGTGGAATCTCACGTGGATAGGGTGGTGAAGAAAGCTTTTGGTATGCTGGCCTTTATAAATCAGAGCATTGAATATAGGAGTTGGGATGTAATGTTGAAATTGTATAAGGCATTGGTAAGGCCAAATTTGGAGTATTGTGTACAGTTCTGGTCACCGAATTATAGGAAAAATGTCAATAAAATTGAGAGAGTACAGAGGAGGTTTACTAAAATGTTGCCTGGGTTTCATCTCCTAAGTTACAGAGAAAGGTTGAACAAGTTAGGTCTTTATTCTTTGGATCGTAGAAGGTTGAGGGGGGACTTGATAGAGGTGTTTAAAATTATGAGGGGGATTGATAGAGTTGATGTGGATAGGCTTTTTCCATTGAGAATGGGGAAGATTAAAACAAGAGGATATGAGTTGAGAGTTAAAGGGTAAAAGTTTAGGGGTAAGATGAGGGGGAACTTCTTTACTCAGAGAGTGGTAGCTGTGTGGAACGAGCTTCCAGCAGAAGTGGTTAAGGCAGGCTCGATATTGTCATTTACAGTAAAATTGGAGAGATATATGGACAGGAAAGGAATGGAGGGTTATGGGCTGAGTGCAGGTCGGTGGGACTAGGTGAGACTAAGAGTTTGGCATGGACCAGAAGGGCCGAGATGGCCTGTTTCCGTGCTGTAATTGTTATATGTTATATGGTTATAAGAGTGGCAGGATGATGGTGATGGAGAAGTGGGAGATTGAGAATTTCAGTGGGAGGGAGATGGAGCAGGAAATCGAAAATCGCTGCGGAAGGGGATCAAGTGGGAAATCGAGAATGGCAGCAGGAGGGAGACGGAGTGGGAAATGTGGAGAGAAGGATGATGGAAAAGGAGAAAGGAAAATTGTAAGGCTGAGAAAAGGTGGGCCGAACGCAGGCAGGGCTTGGAGCTGCGGAGTGAGTCATGCCAAATGGACAAGTCTAAACGCATCAATACATTTGCATTAAGCTGCAGAGATTAAAAGTAGGAAGACATAAATGGTGTGATGTTATTGGTGCTATGGAACTGGCTGCAGATTGGTCGAAGTGTGCATGGGGCTGGGCAATACTTTGAATGAGTGGAAAGGAGAAAGGGGGAAGAAGCTCTTTGTAAAGGAGCAATCACTGCTATTGTACTGGTGGGTGGGCATTATTTTGAGAAATCTGTGGGTGGTCAATGATAGTACAACACAGAAAACGTGGAGTTTAAGAATTTTCCCTGGACAGCAGAGGTGATGTGTGGCATGGAATTAAATTGGGAATTCAAGTAGGCTACAACTACAATCGTGAGAGACTTTATTCCTACAAGATTGACCAAACAAGTGGTCATAGTCATACTTTATTGATCCTGGGGGAAATTGGTTTTCGTTACAGTTGCACCATAAATAATTAAATAGTAATAAAACTATAAATAATAAAATAGTAATATGTAAATTATGCCAGGAAATAAGTCCTGGACCAGCCTATTGGCTCAGGGTGTCTGACCCTCCAAGGGAGGAGTTGTAAAGTTTGATGGCCACAGGCAGGAATGACTTCCTATGACACTCTGTTGCATCTCGGTGGAATGAGTCTCTGGCTGAATGTACTCCTGTGCCCACCCAGTACATTATGTAGTGGATGGGTCACATTGTCCAAGATGGCATGCAACTTAGACAGCATCCTCTTTTCAGACACCACCGTCAGAGAGAGTCCAGTTCCATCCCCACAACATCACTGGCCTTACGAATGAGTTTGTTGATTCTGCTGGTGTCTGCTACCCTCAGCCTGCTGCCCCAGCACACAACAGCAAACATGATAGCACTGGCCACCACAGACTCGTAGAACATCCTCAGCATCGTCCAGCAGATGTTAAAGGACCTCAGTCTCCTCAGGAAATAGAGACGGCTCTGACCCTTCTTGTAGACAGCCTCAGTGTTCTTAGACCAGTCCAGTTTATTGTCAATTCGTATCCCCAGGTATTTGTAATCCTCCACCATGTCCACACTGACCCCCTGGATGGAAACGGGTCACCGGTACCTTAGCTCTCCTCAGGTCTACCACCAGCTCCTTAGTCTTTTTCACATTAAGCTGCAGATCATTCTGCTCACACCATATGACAAAATTTCCTACCGTAGCCCTGTACTCAGCTTCATCTCTCTTGCTGATGCATCCAAATGAGCGCATGTACTGTGGAAGGAGGGTCACTGGGCTCTACACCGTGATTCTTTTGACCATTCTGCTGAGCAACTGACTGGAGATGGGGTTTGCATGGTGGTAATGGAACGTGTTTAACAGTCTTGGTGATGGTGGTCCTTCCAGGACAATCAGCAACAACGTGATAGAACTCTTCAGCTGATCAAGTTAGATAAAATCAGGTTTATCATCGCTATCTGATGATGTCAGACGTGTTTTCTCACAGCAGGACAATGAGAAGATAAAACATCACTATAAATGGCAAAATAACTAATGCATTAAAAAAGGAATACTGGATTACTTCATGAACTGTTCAGAAATCTGATGGTGGAAGGGAAGAAGCTGTTTCTGAATAACTGAGTGAGGGTCACACTAGTTTTGTGCTCACCCACCCTCTGCATGCCATTTTCCCTCCCACCCCCGGCACCGTTGCCTTTCTCAGTCTTTGTCCCTGGGAGCAGCCGTAGATCAGGCAGTTCTCTATTACGGGCAAACTTCAACAGTGAATCTTGTATTCTTCTCCAGACCTCCCTCTGCCAACACAAATTCCACAGGGAGGTGGGTGATCGCCGGTCTGATCCCAGGGCAGTGAGACTCTGGATAGGAGTAGGAGGTCTGATGAAGAAGACGCCTCACTGCAGACAAACGGAGTGAGTGGTTGCTGCAGGGAGGCTGTTTGCACGGCATGTGTGAACATCGCTTTGGAGATTGTGGGAGGGCAGTTAACAGACATCAGGCCAGAGGCAGCTGACAGTGAATCAGCAGAACTGATGGCTGTGTCAGTGCTGACTGTGGGGCAGGGGCAGGGACAGGGACAGCAATCCCAAGAGCATGCTGTGTCTGGGCACAACTGGGTAGAGGGAGAGGAACAAGCAGAATTCATGGACAGCAGGGCAGGAGAGCGGGACAGTTATGTACCCCGGTGTTATACAGTGACAGACCTGTCCCCACCGGTACCGTACCCCGGCGTCGCGCAGCGACAGACCCGTCCCCACCGATACTGTACCCAGGCCTGTCCCCTGGTGTTATACAGTGACGGACCCATCCCCACCAGTACCGTACCCCGGTGTTATACAGTGACAGACCTGTCCCCACCGGTACCGTACCCCGGCCTGTCCCCTGGTGTTATACAGTGACAGACCCGTCCCCACCGGTACCGTACCCCGGTGTTATACAGTGACAGACCTGTCCCCACTGGTACCGTACCCCGACCTGTCCCCTGGTGTTATACAGTGACAGACCCGTCCCCACCGGTACCGTACCCCGGTGTTATACAGTGACAGACCTGTCCCCACTGGTACCGTACCCCGACCTGTCCCCTGGTGTTATACAGTGACAGACCCGTCCCCACCGGTACCGTACCCCGGTGTTATACAGTGACAGACCTGTCCCCACTGGTACCGTACCCCGACCTGTCCCCTGGTGTTATACAGTGACAGACCTGGCCCCACTGGTACTATGCCCTGGTGATTTTTGTGAAGGACCGAGTGGAGAGGAAAGCACATGAACGTTTGCACTCATGGAGGTTATGGTGCAATTTCCTGCATGCTGGGTGAGCCTCCCGGATAGAGTTGTGTACAGCTGTGGTTTCCCCTCTCTTGGAAGGATGTGGTAACACTGCAGAAGTGCAGTACCTGAGGGAGGGGCAGAGAAAATAATTTTTCCAGCCTGGTGGTGCCAGAATCACAGTGCAGGGGTTTAGTTGGAAGTTTTGAATGGTTGGACGATTGTTAACATGGAGAATGTTTGGGATCCAGAATGCGGTGCCTGAGGAATGGTGGAGGCTGAGACTACACCTTCAGGAAGCATTCGAACTGGCAGCTGAAGGACTGTGACATTGGAGACAGCATGGTTTTGTGGGGAAATGTGTTTACAATTGAAAGTACAGTGCAATGATGGGCCGAATGGCCTGGTTTGCAGCCACAAAACTCTCAGCACGGAGATGACGGGCCACAGGGCCTCTTTCAGTGTCACAGAAACAGGCACTTGTGCCACTCATTCTGCAGCTTCTGGACGTCATTACCATCGTGCAGAAACAGGCCTTTCGGCCCATCCTGTCTATTCTGACCAGATCTGCCAAAGTCCTTCTGCTTCTGAAAGTAAATATTGGGTTCTGAGGGGATTGGTTAATCTGTAGACTGGAGAGCCTGTACTGTGTTGTAGTGTTCTGTGTTCAAGTACTACACCCGGACCATATCCCTCCAAAGTTGTCTGAAATGTTGAAATCGAACCCATGTCCACCATTTCTGTTGGCAGCTTGTTCCAACCTCTCAACACCCTCTGGCAAAGATCCCCCTCATGTTCTCGTTGAATATTTCAGATGCAGTGCCCTTTTAGTATTATAAATGTATCCGCCTCTACCACCTTGTCTGGCAACTCGCTCAATGTCCTCAACACCTCTGCATGATGAACTTTCTTCTGTTTGCTTAGAATAAACCCAGCCTGTAACTGCAGCATCCTGAAGAATCTATTCTTTGCTCGGTTCTACCACATTGTTCCAACTAAACTGCAAAAAGAGAGCATAATAAATTCTGAGGCTGTGTACATGGGTTCATTGTCGAATCAGAAAGATGATGGTGGAGGGGAAAAAGCTGTTCCTGAAACTGAGTGTGTGCTCAGGATCCTGTACTGTGCCTCCCCTTTCACGGCAGCAGTGAAAGCTGGAAGTGGAGTCTATGATCAGAGTGCGGGCAGTGAGAGCAGGCTGAGTGGCCTTGCACTGTTCTCTCTGCAGTGAGGTACAATCAGAGGTGCAGAAGATGAAGAGAGGCAAAGATCGAGTGGACTGCTGGAGACTTTTCCCCAGGATGGAAATGGCTAGTACAAGGGGGCGTAAGTTTAAGGTGATTGCAGGCAAGTGCAAGGGAAATGTCAGAGGTGGGTTTTTTACCCTGCCGAGGGTGGGGACAAAGACTGATACAGCAGAGACTCTCAGATTGTTGATAGAAAAAGGGAGTTCTGTCGGCTGTGTTGGAGGGAATGTTGAGATTAATTGGGAGTAGGGCTGTTGCGTCCAAAGAGCCTGTTCTCATCATCTGATCTGACTCGTCAGCTCGAGCAGGAGCTGTGGACTGGGAAGGATTTGTCAATGTTTTGGGTGAAACCCTGCCTCCATGTTCAGTCCTCTTCCATCCTGGCTGACACACTTGGGGAGCTGTGGACTTGTATGTCAGCCTCCAGAGTTCCGTGCCATGACTGTTAGAGCTGGATTGGAACAGGTTCAGACTGAGATGGCAGGCTGGCAGGGGTGCCTAAACTTCTCCTCCTCATTCTCACTGAGTCTGAAACAGACTCCCTGCCCAGTTGCTGAGCATTCCATTCCAGTCCTGATGAAGGGTCACAGCCTGAAATTTCTGTGTGAAGTTTGCATGTTTCTCCTTTACACTGTATGGGTTTCCATCCACATCCCAAGAGCTTGCAGGCTGCTTATGGAATGTGATTTTTTTTTTTCAGGTCCTGATAAAAGTTTCGGTCTGAAATGTTGTCTGTTTATCCCCTCCATGGCTGCTGAGCTCCTGCAGCAGTTTGAGTGTGTTGTCCGTTGGTGTTGTCTCTACTTCCATGGAAACGTAAAAAACCTACAGCACAATACAGGCCCTTTGGCCCACAAAGCTGTGCCGAACATGTCCCTACCTTAGAACTACCTAGGCTTTACCTATAGCCCTTTTTTTCCAAGCTCCATGTAGCCATCCGGGAGCCTTTTAAAAGACCCTATCATTTCCGCCTCCACCGCCACTGCCGGCAGCCTGTTCCACACTCTCACCACTCTCTGCATTAAAAAAACTTCCCCCAACATCTCCTCTGTACCTACTTCCAATCACCTTAAAACTGTGCCCTCTCATGCTAACCATTTCAGCCCCGAGGAAAAGCCTCTGACTATCCACATGATCAATGCCTCTCATTATCTTATACACCTCTATCAAGTCACCTCTCATCCTCCGTCGCTCCAAGGAGAAAAGGCCGAGTTCACTCAACCTATTCTCATAAGGCATGCTCCCCAATCCAGGCAGAATCCTTGCAAATCTCCTCTGCACCCTTTCTATGGCTTCCATATCCTTCCTGTAGTGAGGTGACCAGAAATGAGCACAGTCCTCCAAGTGCGGTCTGACCAGGGTCTTATATAGCTGCAGAATTACCTCTCGGCTCTTGAACTCAGTCCCATAGTTGATGAAGGCCAACACACCATATGCCTTCTTATCACCACTGTCAACCTGCACAGCAGCTTTAAATGTCCTGCGGACTCTGACCCCAAGATCCCTCTGATCATCCACACTGCCAGTAGTCTTACCATTAATACTATATTCTGCCATTATATTTGACCTACCAAAATGAACCACCTCACACTTCTCTGGGTTGAACTCCATCTGCCACTTCTCAGCTCTGTTTTGCATCCTATCAATGTCCCGTTGTAACCTCTGACAGCCCTCCACACTATCCACAACACCCCCAAGCTTTGTGTCAACAGCAAATTTTCTAACCCATCCCTTCACTTCCTCATCCAGGTCATTTATAAAAATCACGAAGAGTAGGGGTCCCAGAACAGATCCCTGAGGCACACCACTGGTCACCGGCCTCCATGCAGAATATGACCCATCAACAACCACTCTGCCTTCTGTGGGCAAGTCAGTTCTGGATCCACAAAGTAATGTCCCCTCGGATCCCATGCTTCCTTACTTTCTCAATAAGCCTTGCATGGGGTACCTTGTCAAATGCCTTGCAGAAATCCATATACACTACATCTACGGCTCTATCTTCATCAATGTGTTTGGTCACATCCTCAAAAAATTCAATCATGCTCGTAAGGCACAACCTGCTTTTGACAAAGCCGTGCTGACTATTCCTAATCATATTATACCTCTCCAAATGTTCATAAATCCTGCCTCTCAGGATCTTCTCCATCAACTTACCAACCACTGAAGTAAGACTCACTGGCCTCTAATTTCCTGGGCTATCCCTACTGCCTTTCTTGAATAATGGAACAACATCTGCAACCCTCCAATCCTCTGGAACCTCTCCCGTCCTCATTGATGATGCAAAGATCATTGCCAGAGGCTCAGCAATCTCCTCCCTTGCTTCCCACAGTAGCCTGGGGTACATCCCGTCTGGTCCTGGTGACTTAGCCAACTTGATGCTTTCCAAAAGCTCCAGCAGATCCTCTTTCTTAATATCTGCATTCTCAAGCTTTTCAGTCTACTGTAAGTCATCCCTACAATCGCCAAGATCCTTTTCCATAGTGAATACTGAAGCAACATATTCATTAAGTACCTCCACTGTTTCCTTCTGGTTCCATACACACTTTTCCACTGTCACACTTGATTGGTCCCATTCTATGATGTCTTATTCTCTTGCTCTTCACATACTGGTAGAATGGTTTTCCTTAATCCTGTCTGCCAAGGCCTTCTCATGGCCCCTTCTGGCTCTCCTAATTTCATTTTTAAGCTTCTTCCTGCTAGCCTTATAATCTTCTAGATTCATATCGTTACCCAGTTTTATGAGCCTTATGTAAGTCTCTTTTTCTTTTTGACTAGATTTACAACAGCCTTTGTGCACCATGGATCTTGTACCCTACCATCCTTTCCATGTGTCATTGGAACATACCTACTCAGAACCCCACGCAAATATCCCCTGAACATTTGCCACATTTCTTCGGTACGTTTCCCTGAGAACATCTGTTTCCAATTTATGAAACATCGAAACATAGAAAACCTACAGCACAATGCCGAACATGTCCCTACCTTAGAAATTACCAGGGTTACCCACAGTCCTCTATTTTTCTAAGCTCCATGTACCTATTCAAAAGTCTCTTAAAAGACCCTATCGTATCTGCTTCCACCACCGTTGCTGGCAGCCCATTCCACACACTCACCACTCCCTGAGTAAAAAACTTACCCCTGACATCTCCTCTGTACCTACTTCCAAGCACCTTAAACCCGTGCCCTCTTGTGGCAACCATTTCAGCCCTGGGAAAAAGCCTCTGACTATCCACACGATCAATGCCTCTCATCATCTTATACACCTCTATCAGGTCACCTCACATCCTCCGTCGCTCCAAGGAGAAAAGGCCGAGTTCACTCAACCTGTTTTCATAAGGCATGCTCCCCAATCCAGGCAACATCCTTGTAAATCTCCTCTGCACCCTTTCTATGGTTTCACATCCTTTGTGTAGTGAGGCAACCAGAACTGAGCACAGTACTCCAAGTGGGGTCCGACCAGGGTCCTATATAGCTGCAACATTACCTCTCGGCTCCTAAGTTCAATTCCACGATTGATGAAGGCCAATACACCATATGCCTTCTTAACCACAGAGTCAACCTGCACAGCAGCTTTGAGCGTCCTATGGACTTGAACCCCAATATCCCTCTGATCCTCCACACTGCCAAGAATCTTACTATTAATACAATATTCTGCCATCATATTTGACCTACCAAAATCAACCACTTCACACTTATCTGGGTTGAACGCCATCTGCCACTTCTCAGCCCAGTTTTGCATCCTATCAATGTCCCGCTGTAACCTCTGACAGCCCTCCAAACTATCCACAACACCCCCAAACTTGTGTCATCAGCAAACTTACTAACCCATCCCTCCACTTCCTCATCCAGGTCATTTATAAAAATCACGTAGAGTCGGGGTCCCAGAACAGATCCCTGAGGCACACCACTGGTCACCGACCTCTGTGCAGGATATGACCCGTCTGCAACCTCTCTTTGTCTTCTGTGGGCAAGCCAGTTCTGAATCCGCAAAGCAATGTCCCCTTAGATCCAATGCCTCCTTACTTTCTCAATAAGCCTTGCATGGGGTACCTCCCTCGCCTCCCACAGTAACCTGGGGTAAATCTCCTCTGGTCCCGGCAACTTATCCAACTTGATGCTTTCCAAAAGCTCCAGCACATCCTCTTTCTTAATATCTACACGCTGAAGCTTTTCAGTCCACTGCAAGTCATCACTACAATCACCAAGATCCTTTTCCACAGTGGATACTGAAGTAAAGTATTCATTAAGTACCTCTGCTATTTCCTCCGGTTCCATACACACTTTCCCACTGTCACACTTGATAGGTCCTATTCTTTCACATCTTATCCTCTTGCACTTCACATACTTGTAGAATGCCTTGGGGTTTTCCTTAATCCTGTCAGCCGAGGCCTTCTCATGGCTCCTTCTGGCTCTCCTAATTTCCTTTTTAAGCTCCTTCCTGATAGCCTGATAGCCTCATAATTCCCCTTACTCCAATTAAACTCTTTTCTAACTTGTCTGTTCCTATCTCTCCCCAATGCTATTGTAAAGGAGATAGAATTATGATCACTATCTCCAAAATGCTCTCCCACTGAGAGATCTGACACTTGACTAGATTCATTTCCCAACACCAAATCAAGTACAGTCTCTCCTCTTGTAGGCTTATCTACATATTGTGTCAAGAAACCTTCCTGAACACACCTAACAAATTCCACCCCATCTAAACCCCTTGCTTTAGGGAGATGCCAGTCGATATTTGGGAAATTAAAATCTCCGACCACATCACCTCTTATTATTACACCTTTCCAGGATCTGTTTCCCTATCTGCTCCTCAATATTCATGTTACTGTTGGGCGGCCTATAAAAAACACCCAGTAGAGTTATTGACCCCTTCCTGTTCCTGACCTTCATCCACAGAGACTCCGTAGACAACCCCTCCATGGCGTCCACCTTTTCTGCAGCCATGACACTATCTCTGATCAACAGTGCCACACCCCACCTCTTTTGCCTCCCTCCCTGTCCTTTCTGAAACATCTAAAACCCGGCACTTGAAGTTACCATTCCTGTCCCTGAACCATCCAAGTCTCTGTAATGGCTGCAACATCATAGCTCCAAGTATTGAACCACGCTCTAAGCTCATCTGCATTATTCATGATACTCCTCGCATTAAAATAGACACATCTCAAACCATCGGACTGAGGCTACCTCCCAACTACACCAGATAATTTTGAAAACGAAGCTTTTTCTCTTCATTTTGACCCTCCGTCCACACTAAAGTGGCATTTTCATCCCCCGAAAACGGAGATTTTCAGAAACGGTGTCCAGAGTGAATAAATCTGAAAACGCCTAATATCTGGTGCAGTGTGTACGGGGTAAACGGAGAGATTTAAAAACGCTGTCTTGACAACACCAGAACAACAATGCTTTTTCTGCTTCTGCTTGGTACTGCGCAAGCACTGCCGTACGGTTGTTATAACGCGCAGTCAGTGTGAACGACTGAGAGTTAAATTGTAAAGTGAGCTCTTTTGACTATTTAAAAACGCTGTCATGACGTGCCGGAATAGATTGCCGCAATGCGGCATTTCGTTGTTTTCTTGAACGCAACTCCCCACACAACCTAACAATTTCAGAACAGATGACAACGAGACTGAAGCCAGAAGAGTTAGAAATGTGCTCACCAAATACTTTGACTCATAGCTTACTGAATAAATAAGTATACTCACTTTGTCCTGTTTTCTGTCCTTGCTTGTATGAAGGTGGTTTACCTTATGCAAGTACTTCTCTGACAATAGATGTGTAACAGCCTTATGTAACATTGTATGGAAATACAAGATAACGCTGATGCAGACATGTTTTATTCATTTAACAAGGTGCTTTATTAACGCAACGGAGTTAGTCAGTTTTTCAATGTTCATCATTAGCCGGGTCATACTGTTTGTGAACTCCCTGTCGGTTGCCTCCATAAGCTCCAGTATTTGTTTCTTTTTAGTTTTTAAGTCCTCCTGCGTGACAGCTAAGGGCAATTCCTTTGAAGTTTTTCTACTCTGTAACTGGACAAACGCGCATTAAGTATACCGTTTCCTCTTCGCTTGTTTTCTGTGTGTCCTGCACGTGCCCAGTAGAGGAGATTCGCCCAAATATCCGCGTTAGTGTGGACAGAGATATTTTGAAAAACGCTTAGTGTGTACGCCTGTCGTTTTTACTTGAAACCGGCGTTTTCAAAATTATCTGGTGTAGTGTGGACGTAGCCTGAGTGCATCCCTTCTCTATCACTTGCCTATACTCCCTTTCGCACTGTCTCCAAACTTTCTCTATTTGTGAGTCAACCACCCTTATCTCCGTCACTTCATTTCGGTTCCCTGATGTGTTTCCTACTCATTGGTCTGTTCTTCCCTGATGTGTTTCCCATCAGTGTTGTCACTGCTTCCTTGATGTGTTTCCCATTGGTGTTGTCTCTACTTCCCTGATGTGTTTCCTGCTCGTTGGTCTGTTTTTCCCTGATGTGTTTCCCATCAGTGTTGTCACTGCTTCCCTGATGTGTTTCCCATTGGTGTTGTCTCTACTTCCCTGATGTGTTTCCCATCAGTGTTGTCACTGCTTCCCTGATGTGTTTCCCATTGGTGTTGTCTCTACTTCCCTGATGTGTTTCCCATCGGTGTTGTCTCTACTTCCCTGATGTGTTTCCCATCGGTGTTGTCTCTACTTCCCTGATGTGTTTCCCATCAGTGTTGTCTCTACTTCCCTGATGTGTTTCCCGTCGGTGTTGTCTCTACTTCCCTGATGTGTTTGTCATCGGTGTTTGTTCTTCCCTGGAGTGTTGCCCATCGGTCTTGTCACTGCTTCCCTGATGTGTTTCCTGCTCGTTGGTCTGTTTTTCCCTGATGTGTTTCCCATCAGTGTTGTCACTGCTTCCCTGATGTGTTTCCCATTGGTGTTGTCTCTACTTCCCTGATGTGTTTCCCATCAGTGTTGTCACTGCTTCCCTGATGTGTTTCCCATTGGTGTTGTCTCTACTTCCCTGATGTGTTTCCCATCGGTGTTGTCTCTACTTCCCTGATGTGTTTCCCATCGGTGTTGTCTCTACTTCCCTGATGTGTTTCCCATCGGTGTTGTCTCTACTTCCCTGATGTGTTTCCCATCGGTGTTGTCTCTGCTTCCCTGATGTGTTTCCCATCGGTGTTGTCTCTACTTCCCTGATGTGTTTCCCATCGGTGTTGTCTCTACTTCCCTGATGTGTTTCCCATTGGTGTTGTCACTGCTTCCCTGATGTGTTTCCCATCGGTGTTGTCACTGCTTCCTGAAGTGTTTCCCATTGGTGTTGTCACTGCTTTCCTGATGTGTTTCCCATCGGTGTTGTCTCTACTTCCCTGATGTGTTTCCCATCGGTGTTGTCTCTACTTCCCTGATGTGTTTCCCATCGGTGTTGTCTCTACTTCCCTGATGTGTTTCCCATCGGTGTTGTCTCTGCTTCCCTGATGTGTTTCCCATCGGTGTTGTCTCTACTTCCCTGATGTGTTTCCCATCGGTGTTGTCTCTACTTCCCTGATGTGTTTCCCATTGGTGTTGTCACTGCTTCCCTGATGTGTTTCCCATCGGTGTTGTCACTGCTTCCTGAAGTGTTTCCCATTGGTGTTGTCACTGCTTTCCTGATGTGTTTCCCATCGGTGTTGTCTCTACTTCCCTGATGTGTTTCCCATCGGTGTTGTCTCTACTTCCCTGATGTGTTTCCCATCGGTCTTGTCTCTACTTCCCTGATGTGTTTCCCATCGGTCTTGTCTCTACTTCCCTGATGTGTTTCCCATCGGTCTTGTCTCTACTTCCCTGATGTGTTTCCCATCGGTCTTGTCTCTACTTCCCTGATGTGTTTCCCATCGGTGTTGTCTCTGCTTCCCTGATGTGTTTCCCATCAGTGTTGTCTCTACTTCCCTGATGTGTTTCCCATCGGTCTTGTCTCTACTTCCCTGATGTGTTTCCCATCGGTCTTGTCTCTACTTCCCTGATGTGTTTCCCATCGGTCTTGTCTCTACTTCCCTGATGTGTTTCCCATCGGTCTTGTCTCTACTTCCCTGATGTGTTTCCCATCGGTCTTGTCTCTACTTCCCTGATGTGTTTCCCATCGGTGTTGTCTCTGCTTTCCTGATGTGTTTCCCATCGGTGTTTGTTCTTCCCTGGAATTGGCCTGCACCGTTACCTCTGAACATTTGTTTGCAGACCTCACACCCCAGCAGCGGCAGGATGAGTGGGGAAGGGGGCAGTACTAAACCCCTGAAGGTGGGCTCCCGAGTGGAGGTAATCGGCAAAGGGCATCGCGGCACAGTGGCTTACGTGGGTGCCACCATGTTTGCCTCCGGGAAGTGGGTCGGAGTGATCCTGGACGACGCCAAGGGCAAAAACGATGGCACTGTGCAGGGCAAGCGCTACTTCACATGTGAGGACAACCGGGGCATCTTTGTACGGCAGTCACAGGTATCGTAGCAACTCCCTGGCCTGGCGAATCCCTGGGGGTTGGTTTGGTGGGGTGAGGCTGTGGGTGATTGCAAGGAAAACCAGGACAGCAGAAACAGGTACCACCTCCATCCCTGGACTGGGGTGGGTTTGACCCAGGGGTTTCACCGGGTATGGGGTGGGGAGAGTCTCTGTAACGGTCGGGGAGGCGGGGTACCAATCTGCAGGCACGCCGGCAACAGGGCATGTAGAGTATTGGGCTGTGAAGTATTGGCATGTTAGTTAGTAAATGGGTTGGATTTTGCGGGTGTGTGAGATGTACTTGAGGGGTGGTGGGGGAATGTGGATTTAACTGGGAGTGGTGGAATACTGCCATGTGGGGCCTGGCCTGTTGCAGTGGAGGAGTGGGGGGGAGTGTGGTTTCTGGATGGCAAAGTGGATGTAAACCTGGAGAATGTTGGTAAATTTTCAGGGTGTGGTGGAGTTGTGTGGCGGGTTTAGAGTGTGGGCAAGGTGGAGACTGGTACTGGTAGGTGGGCGATTGGGAGGGGTGACTGGCGGGTGGGTGAGTGATAGTGGGTGACTGAGATAGTTGGGTGTTTGTGGGGGTGACTGGTGGTTGGGTGATTGGGATGGGTGACTGGCAGGCGGGTGTTTGTGGGGGTGACTGGCGGGTGGGTGTTTGTGGGGGTGACTGGCGGGCGGGTGTTTGTGGGGGGTGGCTGGCGGAAGGGTGTTTGTGGGGGTGACTGGTGGTTGGGTGATTGGGATGGGTGACTGGCAGGCGGGTGTTTGTGGGGGTGACTGGCGGGCGGGTGTTTGTGGGGGTGACTGGCGGGCAGGTGTTTGTGGGGGGTGGCTGGCGGAAGGGTGTTTATGGGGGTGACTGGTGGGCGGGTGTCTGTGGGGGTGACTGTGGACGGGCGGGTGTCTGTCAGGGGTGACTGGCGGGCGGGTGTCTGTCAGGGGTGACTGGCGGGCAGGTGTCTGTGGGGGTGACTGTGGGCGGGTGGGTGTCTGTGGGGGGTGACTGGCGGGCGGGTATCGGGGGTGACTGGCGGGCGGGTGTCTGTGGGGGTGACTGTGGGTGGGCGGGTGTCTGTGGGGGGTGACTGGCGGGCGGGTGTCTGGGGTGACTGTGGACGGGCGGGGGGGTGATTTGCGGGCGGGTGTCTGTCAGGGGTGACTGGTGGGCGGGTATCTGTAGGGTGTGACTGGCGGGCGGGTGTCTGTGGGGGTGACTGGCGGGCAGGTGTTTGTCGGGGGTGACTGACGGGCGGGTATCTGTCGGGGGTGACTGGCGGGTGGCTGTTTGTGAGGGGTGACTGGGGTGGGTGGGTATTTTGAGGCCAGATTTCTGGTCTCACACTGGAGTTGGGTTGATGGTGTTCTCTCCCCACAGATCCAGGTTGTGGAGGATGACACCACCTCACCTGACACTCCCCAGGAGCCATCTGCTTCCAAGGTTCCCAAGCGAGGTAGGTAGCCTTTTCTGTCATCTGCAGTCAGCTGTCTTCATCTGTCTGTCTGAGATGGAATAAACAGCGTCTGGGACGGAGAACACCAGACCCTTGGGGATAAGCAGCTGATGGGACAGTGGGCTACTGTTCTGGAATCGCCGACCGTGTTGGGGGTTGACATCAAAGGATGTACTTTGTTCCGAAAGGACAGGCAGGAATACATAGGCAGTGGTGTGATTCTGTTGGTAAGAGATGGAATTACATCTTTAGAAAAAGCTGACATAGGGCCAGAGAATGTTGAATCTTTGTGGATGGAGTTAAGAAACTGCAAGGGTTAAAAAAAAAACTATGGGAATCATATATAGGCCTCCAAATAGTACCAAGATACAGCATTGAGATTGCAAAGGGATTTGGAAAAGGCATGTCATAAGGGTAATGTCACAATTGTAATGGGGGACTTCAATACGCAAGGGGATTGGGAAAATCGAGCTGGGGTTGGATTGCCTACTCTGGGGAAAGGATATCTTAGATTGGGTGTTGTGTAATAATACAGATTTTATTGGGGAGATTAATGTGAAGGGACCATTATGAGGCATAATATGATTGAATTCATACTGCACTTTGAGAGGGAGAGGTATAAGTCACATATTACACTGAAATAAAGGGAATTACAGAGACATGAGAGAGGAACTTGTCCAGGTGGATTGGAGGAGGATAGTGGTGGGGATGATGGTAGAGCAGAGACGGCTGAAGTTTCTGGGAATAGTTCACAAGGTGCAGGATAGATATGTCTCACAGAAGTTGTTCTTTTCATATGGTAGGGGTAGGCAACCGTGGCTGATAAGGGAAGTTAAGGATTGCATAAAAGCCAAGGAAAGAGTATATAAGGTAGCATAAGTGAGTGGGAAGTTGGAAGTTTGGGAAGCTTTTAAAATTCAACAAAAGGCATCTTAAAAAAAAGCTATAAGAAGGGAAAAGATGAAGTATGAAGGCAAACTAGCCAATAATATAAAGCAGGATACTGAAAGCTTTTTCATTTATATAAGGAGTAAAAGGGAGGTGAGAGTTGATATAGGACCACTGGAAAATGATGCTGGTGAGGTAGTAATGGGGGACAAAGAAATGGCAGATGAACTTACTGGCTACGTTGCATCAGTCTTCACTGTGGAAGACACTAGCAGTGTGCCAGAGGTTCGTGAGTGTCAGGGAACAGGAGTGAGTGCCATTGTTTTTACAAAGGAAAAAGTGCAGGCAGACTCAAAGGTCTAAGGTGAATAAGTCACCTGGACCAGATGGACTCCATCCCAGAGTCTTGAGAGAGATTGCTGAAGAGGTAACGGATGCATTGGTCATGATCTTTGAAGAATCATTTGGTTCTGGCATGGTCCCGGAGGACTGGAAGATTGCAAATGTCACTCCACTCTTCAAGAAGGGGGGAAGGCAAAAGAAAGGAAATTATAGGCCAGTTAGCCTAACCTCAGTGGTTGGGAATCTGCTGGAGTCTATCTTTAAGGATGAGGTACTTGGAGACTGATGGTAAAATAAGTCAAAGTCAGCATGGTTTCTGTAAGGGGAAATCTTGCCTGACAAATCTGTTAGAGTTCTTCGAGGAAGTAACAAGCAGGGTGGACAAAGGAGAGGCAGTGGATGTCATTTACTTGGATTTTCAGAAGATGTTTGATAAGGTGCTACACATGAGGTTGCTTAACAAGATAAAATCCTATGGCATTGCAGGAAGGATACTGGCATGGCTTGAGGAGCGGCTGACAGGCAGGAGGCAGCGGGTAGGAATAAAGGGGGCCTTTTCTGGTTGGCTGTCAGTGACTAGTGGTGTTCCTCAGGGGCCAGTTTTGGGACTGCTACTTTTAACGTTGTTAATGATTTGTATAATGGAATTGATGGCTTTGTTGCAAAGTTTGCGGATGATGCAAAGATAGGTGGAGGGGTAGGTAGTGCTGAGGAAGCAATGTGATTGCGGCAGGACTTAGACAAATTGGAAGAATGGGCAAAAAAATTGGCAGATGGAATACAGTGCTGGAAAATGTCTGATGCATTTTGGTAAAAGAAACAATAGTGTGGACTATTATCTAAATGGGGAGAAGGTTCAAACATCAGACATGTGGAGGGACTTGGGAGTCCTGATGTAAGACTCCTAGATGGTTCAGTTACAGGTTGAGTCTGTGGTAAAGAAGGCAAATGCAATGTTGACATTTATTTCAAGGGAAATAGAATATAAAAGTAAGGAGATAATGCTGAGGCTTTGTAAAACATGAGTCATGCCGCATTTGGAGTATTGTCAACTGTTTTCGGCCCCATATCTCAGAAAGGATGTGTTGTCATTGGAGACAGTGCAGAGGAAGTTCACGGGAATGAAGGGGTTAACATAGAAGGAACATTTGGCAGCTTTGGGCCTGTACCCACTGAATGTTGAAAGGGCTAGATAGGGTTGATGTGGAGAGATATTTCCTCTGGTGGGGGTATCCAGAACTAGAGGGCACAGCCTTAACATTGAGGGTTGAGCTTTTGGAACAGAGGTAAGGAGGAATTATTTTTAGCCAGGGTGTGACAAATCTATGGAATGCTCTGCCGCAGACTGGTGGAGGCCAAGTCTGTGGGTATATTTAAGGCCGAAGTTGATTGTTTCCTAATCGGTCAAGGCATCATAGGATATGGTGAGAAGGCAGGCATGTGGGGTTGAGTGGATCCAGGATCAGCCATGATAGAATGGTGGAGCAAACTCGATGGGCTGACTGTCCTATTTCTGCTATGTCTTATGATCGTATTGGTCTTAAGGATAAGCAGGTGGTGCGACAGTGGTGAGGCTGCTGTTCGAGGTGTTACTGGTGTGATGGAACTGACACTGAGCTGCCAGTTCTGATGCAATCTCCTTCCTACCTCAGTCTGTCCTTTTGGTTGAACGTGTTCCCACAGTGCAGCTGTGGAAGGTGTTTCAGTGTGTACGCCCAGTGATGGTGAAGGGCCAGTGGTATGTTTTCACCTCAGGGAAACCTTCAGGTGGTGGTGTTCCCCTGCATTCACTACCTTTGTCCCTGGTGTGAGTGCTGCTCGGCTTGGGAGGTGTTTCAGAGTGCCTGTAATAAGTCCTGGAGATGGAGATGCTACTTCTCATGTAGATGACAGAGATAATGAGCATGTGAGGTGGTGGGTGGGTAAACCGCCCCCGGGGTTGAGAATCTGAGAGTGTAGGCCCAGAGGTGTCTCTCTGTATGTGTGTGGGAGGCGGGGGAGGGTGGCAAAGGGACTTGAGACCACAGGACTGTAAGATACAGGAGTAGAATTAGGCAGTTAGCCCCTTGAGTCTGCACAGACATTTCATCATGGCTGATTCATTATTCCTCTCAGCCACAATCATCTGCCCTCCCCCCTCCCCACATCTGTTCATGCCCTGACTAATCGAGAATCTATCAACTTTTGCTCTAAGTGATGATTTGATCTCCGCAGCTGCCTGTGGTAACGAATTCCACAGATTCTTCACTCTCTGGCTAAAACAGTTGCTCCTCAGCTCCGTTCTAAGTGGGCGTTCCTCTGTTTTGAGACTGTGCCCTCTGGTCCTAGACTCCCTCATAACAGGAAACATCCTCTCCACCATAAAAATATATACATCGGTGCACTTCAACAATAAAAAATGATACTCAATGGTCATTTGGTTACATATGCCCATTCACCCAGCTTTTGGAAAATCAGATCATTCTTCAATCCTGCTTCTGTTGACGTACAAGTAGAGGCTGAAAGAAGAGACGGCCAATGTTAAAACTGTCCACTGTTGGTTCGTCCAATTGGCCTCCATGCTGCAGGACTGCTTCGATGACGTCGACGTTCCATGATGAGGATGTCTCCAAGTTCACTGATGGAGTTATGTGCTTCATCCGGAAGTGCATCGATGACGTTGTCCCCCAGAACTCGGTCAGGGTCTTCTCAAACCAGAAACTTTGGATCAATAGTTCTGTGCAAGCAGCACTTAACTGCGCGACACCGAGCTTACATCGCTGACGATCAACTAGAGCTCAAGAAATGCAGCTATGATCTGCGCAAACCTATCAAGGCTGCGAAACAACAATATAGGGAGAAGATTGAGTCAAGATTCACAACGAAGAACACACATGACTTGTGGTGAGGGCTGCATACCATCGCAGACTTCAAAGCCAAACATTGTGGTGCCGCCAACATCGCAGCCTCTCTCCCAGATGAGCTGAATCGCTCTTACGCTTGGTTCAATGTCGCTAACTCAGAGCCTCTGAGGAAAGCCACCGCTACAACCTGCAACCTGGTCATCTCTGAGGCTGAGGTACGCAGATGTTTCCAACGAGTGGACAGTCACAAGGCTGTGGGACCAGATGGCGTCCCAGGGCCAGTACTCAGGATGTGCGCAGACAGCCAGTTCTAATCTCTCCCTCTCCCAGTGCAGAGTGCTCTTCTGCTTCAAATTATCCCAGTATCAAAAAAGACCAAGGTAACATGTCTGAACGACTGGCAACCTGTCACACTCACCTCAATAATATGCAAATGCTTTGAGAGGCTGGACAAGGATTACATCTGCAGCTTGCTACCACCTAAACTAGACCCCCTACAATTCGCCTGCTGACACAACCGATCGACAGATGACTCAATAGCTACAGCTCTGCATACTGTCCTTACACATCTGCAGAAGACAGATGCTTATGTGAGAATGCTGTTCTTGGACTACAATTCAGCATTCAACACCATAATTCCATCCAGGCTCGACAGGAAGCTCAGAGACCTCGGCCTTGACCCTGCCTTGTGCAGCTGGATCCTGGACTTCCTGTCAGATTGCCAGCCGTTTGTAAGAGTGGGCTCCCTCACCTCCAGCCCTCTGACTCTCAACACAGGAGCTCCTCAGGGCTGCGTACTGAGTCCCCTCCTTTACTCCCTATATACCCATAACTGTCGCCACCCACAGCTCTTAATCTGCTAATTAAATTTGCCGACAACGCTACGTTGGCCTTCTCTCAAACAATAACGAGGTGGCCTACAGGGAAAAAGTCATCTCTCTGACACAGTGGGGTCAAGAAAACAACCTCTCCCTCAATGTCGCAAAAACAAAGGAGCTGGTTCTGGATTGCAGGAGGAATGGAGACAGGCTAGCCCCTATTGACATCAATGGATCTGGGGTTGAACGGGTAAAGAGCTTTAAGTTCCTCAGCATCCACATCACCGAGGACCTCACGTGGTCTGTACACACCAGCTGTGTGGTGAAAAAGTCACAACAGCGCCTCTTTCACCTCAGACTGTTGAGGAAGTTTGGTGTGTGCCCCCAAATCCTAAGAACTTTTTACAGGGGCACAGTTGAGCGCCTCCTAACAGGCTACATCACTGCCTGGTATGGGAACTGTACTTCCCTCAATCACAGGACTCTGCAGAGAGTGGTGCGGACAGCCCAGCGCATCTGTAGTTGTGAACTTCCCATGATTCAGGACATTTACAAGGACAGGTGTGTAAAAAGGGCCCGTAGGATCATTGTGGACCTAAACCATCCTGACCACAATCTATCCCAGCTGCTACCATCCGGGAAACGGTACCGCAGCATAAACCAGAACCAACAGGCTCAGGGACAGCTTCTTCCACCAGGCCATCAGACTGATGAACTCATGCTGACTTGAGTGTACTCTATATTACATTGACTGTTCTATTTATTATAAATTACTCTGATTGCACATTACACATTTAGACGGAGACGTAACGTAAAGATTGTTACTCATGTATGTGAAGGATGTAAGAAATAAAGTCAATTCAATTCATATGTGGCCCCAAGTACACGTCCATATCCATTCTATCGAGGCCTTTCAACATTTGATAGGTTTAGAGTCATAGAAAAGTACAGCACAGAAACAGGCCTTTCAGCCCATCTAGTCTGTGCTGATCCATTTAAACTGCCTACTCCCATCAACCTGCACATGGACCATAACCCTCCATATCCAAACTTTGCTTAAACTTTGAAATCTTGCTTGCATGTGCCACCTGTGCTGGCAGCTCATTCCACACTCTCATGACCCTTTGAGTGAAGAAGTATCCCCTCATTTTCTTCTTAAACCTCTTGGCTTTCACCGAGAGGTTCATGACCTCTAGTTGTAGTCCCACCCAACCTCAGTGGAAAAAGCCCACATGCACTTACCCTATCTATAACCCTCATAATTTTATATACCTCTGTCAAATCTCCCCTTAATCTCCATGTTCCAAAGGATAAAGTCCCAATCTATTCAATCATTCCATATAACTCAGGTCCTCCAGAACTGGCGATACTCTTGTAAATTTTTTCTTTACTCTTTCAACCTTATTTACATCTTTGCTGTATTTAGGTAACCAAAACTGCACACAGTACTCCAAATTAGGCCTCACCAGTGTCTTATCCAACTTCAACATAACATCCCATCTCCTGTACTCACTACTTTGATTTATGAAGGCCAATATGCCAAAAGATTTCTTTATGACCCTATCTACCTTAGATGCCACTTACAATGAATTATGTACCTGTATTCCCAGATCCCTTTGTTCTGTCACACTCCTCAGTGCCCTACTGTTCACTGTGTAAGACCTACCCTGGTTGGTCCTACTGAAGTGCAAAACCTCACACTTGACTGCCATTTTTCAGCCCATTTTTCCAGCTGGTCAAGCCATGACAGCCTTTCCTCACTATCCGCTATATCCCCAACCTTGGTGTCATCTGCAAATTTGCTGATCCAGTTAACCACATTATCATCCAGATCATTGATATAGATAAGCCCTTAACACCGTGAGATATAGGAACATAATTTGGCCATTTGGTCCATTGATTCATGGTTGATCCATTTTTCCTCTTAGTCCCAATTTCTTGCCTTCTTCCCGTATCCCTTCAAGCCCTGACCAATCAAGAATCTATCAATCTCTGGCTTAAATATACAGAAAGTCTTGGCCTCCACCACTGCTGTGGCAAAGAATTCCACATTCACCACTCTCTGGCTGAAGAAATTACTCATCTCTGTTCCAAAAGGACGCTGCTATATTCTGAGGTTGTGTTCTCTGGTCCTTGACAATCTTGCCATAGAAAACATCCTCTCTGCATCCACTCTATCAAGGCCTTTCAATGGGTTTTAATTAAGTCACCCCTCATTCTTTTGAATTCTAGTGAATAGAGACCCAGAGTCATCAAACGCTCTTCATATGACAACCTGTTCAATCCTAGAATCATTTTTGTGAACTCTGCCACAAAGGCATCAAATTCATCATCCAAAGCATTGCCATATACCATACAAAGAATTGGTCCCAACACAGACGCCTGTGGAGCACCACTAGTCACTGGCAGCCAACCAGAAAAGGCTCCCTTTATTCATCTCTTTGCCTTCTGCCAATCAGCCGCTGCTCTATGCATGCTTGTATCTTTCCTGTAATAGCATTGTCTCTTAACTTGTTAAGCAGCCTTAAGTGTGGCATCTTGTCAAAGGCCTTCTGAAAATCCAAGTACACAACACCTGCAGATTCTCCTTTGTCCATCCTGTTTGTTATTTCTTCAAAGAGTTCCAACAGATTTGTCAGGCAAGATTTTCCCTTGAGGAAAGCATGAAGGGTAGTATCTGTGGTCTTTATGGTCTTGAGTAAGGTAGAGGGTAGTTGTGGTCTGTGTGGTCTTCAGTAAGGTAGAGGGTAGTTGTGGTCTGTGTGGTCTTCAGTAAGGTAGAGGGTAGTTGTGGTCTGTGTGGTCTTCAGTAAGGTAGAGGGTAGTTGTGGTCTGTGTGGTCTTCAGTAAGGTAGAGGGTAGTTGTGGTCTGTGTGGTCTTCAGTAAGGTAGAGGGTAGTTGTGGTCTGTGTGGTCTTCAGTAAGGTAGAGGGTAGTTGTGGTCTGTGTGGTCTTCAGTAAGGTAGAGGGTAGTTGTAGTCTGTGTGGTCTTCAGTAAGGTAGAGGGTAGTTGTGGTCTATGTGGTCTTCAGTAAGATATAGCATCGGATCTTTTGTATCTATAGGCTTTGGTAAGGCCTTTGGGGAACGTGTGGACTCATCTGGAGCGTTTAGGAGGTCAGGTTTGAACTTGGATCCTGGGAACTGTGAGGAAGCTGCTCCCACCACTGTTCAGCCCTTTAGAGTACAACAAGCTTTTAGAGCCATAGAGCACCCCAGAAGAGAGACAAACGCTTTGGCCCAATCAGTCCATGCCAACCAGCTGGTCCCAATTTCCTGTGTGCAGCCCATATCACTCTGTTCCTTGGGCTCTAAGCTAATTCATCTTGTAGTCAGAGGTTGGACCTCTCTCTGTGTTGGTCCTCAGTGCCAATATTGTACTTAAATCCTTGCCATTGTCTGTCCATTGTTGGGCTTTTAATGTCAACTTCCACAGACAACCTGTTTCCTCCCCACGTATCAAAGTTCCTTTGTTTCGTTTAAAAACCCCATTTCATGCTGTTGGATTCTGATATTTTAGCTGAAGCTTCTTTTGGAAGTCAGGAAAGAGACATAAGCGATTGTGAATCAACAAGTTTTATTAAGTGTGAATAGAACAATGGGTTTTGGAAATGGGAAATAGTGAGAGGCTATAAATGAAGAGGAAAGGAAGGTAAAGAGTAAAGAAAGATATCGGGCCAGCGTGTTCAGCCGTTTTTATAAACAGATGATATCTTGTTATCTTCCATTCCCATTTGTAGATAAGAGTTAACCAATCAGTTGCCTCCTATTCACATAATGCAATACCAAAGAAGCTTCTAGAGAGAGACAGAGAACTGTAACCACTAGGGGACACTGAATAATTGCATATACATGGGCTTTGTGGAGAATGCTGGAGTTTAAGGCTGAGCCCCTTTCCCAGGTGTGGGGGCTAGGGCTGGAGTCCTGGCGTTGCACTGTGCTACTGGCTGTATGTGGCCTATCAGCAGCGCCAACAGAGCTCTACCAAGAGGGATTTCTCACAGGCCGGTGGCAGTTATTTAAAAAGGGGAGCTTTCAGGGTGTTTGTCCATTGTGCGTGGCCTATCAGCAGTGTCAACAGAACTCTACGAACTAAATGACGGTACAGAGGGATAAGGGGACCATTGTCAGGAGTAGGGCAGTCGCAAGAGTAGAAGCGACAGGCTTTGGCTCAAAGGAGGCTTCAGCTCGGAAGAGGCGTCGGCTCTGTGTAAAGTGTCTGTTAAGGTTTCTTTTTTGTTTTTTTCCCCCTCTCTTACTGAAACGTTTCTGTGGTGTGCTCTTCGTGCCGGATGTTGCAGAACTGGGAGACCCAGAGTCTTCCGGGCAACTACATCTGCTTGGAGTGCATCCGGCTGCAGCTCCTCAAAGACCGTGTTAGGGATCTGGAGCAGCAACTGGATGTTCGGCTTGTACGGGAAAGTGAGGAAATAATTGATCAGAGTTACAGGGACATGGTCACCCCGAAATTGCAGGAGGCGAGTAGCTGGGTGACCGTCAGGAGAAATATAAATAGACAGTTAGAGCAGAGCACCCTGTGGCCATTCCTCTCGAAGGATACTGTTGTGGAGGATGACCTCCTGGGAGAAGTCATTCCTGCCTGTGGTCATCAAACTTTACAACTCCTCCCTTGGAGGGTCAGACACCCTGTGCCGATAGGCTGGTCCTGGACTTATTTCATAATTTACTGGCATAATTTACATATTACTATTTAACCATTTATGGTTCTATTACTATTTATTATTTATGGTGCAACTGTAACTAAAACCAATTTCCCCCGGGATCAATAAAGTATGAGTATGACTATGAATGCCACGGCGGCTGGGTTCCAGGCACTGAGCACGGGTCTGAGGTACAGAAGGGAAAGAGAGGGAAGAAGGGAGTGGTGCTGATAGAGAGGGGAACAGACAGGAGATTCTGTGGACGTGAACGGGACACCAGGGTGATATGTTACCTCCCAGGTGCCAGGATCAGTGATGTCTCAGATCATGTCCACAACATTTTGGAGAGGGAGGGGAAGCAGCCAGATGTCTTGGTACTTACTGGTTCCAATGGCATAGGAAGGAAAAGCAATGAGGTTTGAAAAGAGAATTTAGAGAACTAGGTAGAAAGCTGAGAAGCAGGACCTCCTGGGTAGTAATTTCTGAATTGCTGCCTGTGCCACACGTCAGTGAGGGTAGGAACAGGATGACCTGGCAGATAGATGTGTGGCTGAGAAGCTGGTGAGGGGAAAGGCTTCAGGTTCTTGGATCATTGGGATCTTTTCTGGGGGAGGTATAACCTGTTCAAAAGTGACGGGTTGCACCTGAACCCAAGAGCAAGCAATATTCTCGTGGGCAGGTACGTTAGAGCTGTTGGAGAGGGTTTAAACTAACTTGGCAGGGGAGTGGGAACCAGAGTGAAGGAACTCAGGAAAGGACGGATGGTAAAAAAAAAATAAAGATAGCATGCAGTCAGACTGTCAGAAAGGACAGGCAAGTGATGGGATTTAGTTGCAGCCAACAGGGTGAGTATCAAATTATTAGGGATGCAGAGTCAGAAAGGACAGCAAATACGATACTCAAAGGTGTTGTATCTAAATGTGCGTAATATAAGGAATAAGGTGGATGATCTTGTTTCAATATTACAGATTGTCAGGTATGATGTTGTGGCCATCACTGAATCGTGGCTGAAGGGTGGTTGTAGTTGGGAGCTGAATGTCCAAGGTTACACATTATATCGGAGGGATAGGAAGGTAGGCAGGGGGGGTGGTACTGGTAAAGAATGATGTTGATGGCAGTCATATACAGGCCTCCCAACGGTGGCTGGGAGGTGGACCACAGATTACAGCAGGAAATAGAAAAGATGTCAAAAGGGCAATGTTATAGTAGTTATGGGAGATTTTAACATGCAGGTCTTTTGGGAAAATCGGGTTGGTAATGGATTTCAAGAGAGTGAGTTTTTTGAATGCTAAGAGATAGCTTTTTAGAGCAGTTTGCCATTGAGCCTACAAGTGGATCAGCTATACTGGATTAGGTATTATGTAATGAACCTGAGGTGATTAGGGAGTTTAAGGTAAAAGAACCCTTAGGAGCCAGTGATCACAATATGATTGGGTTCAACTTGAAATTTGATAGGGAGAAAGTAAAGTCTGATGTAGCAGTATTTCAGTGGAGTAAGGGAAATTACAGTGGTATGAGAGAGAAGTTAGCCAAAGTAAATTGGAAAGAGCTACTGGCAGGGATGTTTCTGAGAAAATGAGGAAGGTGCAGAACGTGTATTACAAAACTGAAGAAATACTCAAGTGGTAAAGTACAAACGTAGTACATCCGTGACTGACGAGAGGTCAAAGCTATTGTAAAAGCAGAAGAAAGGGCATACCACAAAGCAAAAATTAGTGGGAAGGTAGAGGATTGGGGAGATTTTAAAAACCTACAGAGAGCAACTAAAAAAATCATTAGAAGCGACAAGATGAAATATGAAAGCAAGCTAGCAAATAATATCAAAGTGGATAGTAAAATTTTTTTCGAGTTAAATTGAAAGAGAGATGAGAGTGGATATAGGACTGCTAGAAAATGAGCCAGGCGAAATTATCTCGGGGCACAAGGAGATGGCAGATGAACTAAATGAGTATTTTGCGTCAGTTTTCACTGTGGAAGACACAAGCAGTGTGCCTGATGATGTAGTGTGTGAAGGAGGAGAAGTGGGTGCAGTTGCTGTTACAAGAGCGAAGATGCTTAAAAAGCTGAAAGACCTAAAGGTACACAAGTCACCCTGACCAGAAGAACTGCACCCTAGGGTTCTGAAAGAGGTAGTGTTTGAGATTGTGGTGACATTAGAAATAATCTTTCAGAAATCATTGAACTCTGGCATAGTGCCAGAGGACTGGAAAATTGCAAATGCTACTCCACTCTTTAAGAAAGGAGGAAGGCAACAGAAAGGAAATTACAGACTAGTCAGCCTGACCTCAGTGGTTGGGAGGATGTTAGAGTCAATTGTTAAGGATGAGGTGATGGAGTACTTGGTGACACAGGACAAGGCGGAACAAAGTCAGCATGGTTTCCTTCGGGGGAAATCCTGCCTGACAAACCTGTTGGAATTCTTTGAGGAGATTACAAGCAAGATAAATAAAGGGGGTGTAGTAAATGTTGTATATTTGGACTTTCAGAAGGCCTTTGATAAGGTGCCACACATGAGGCTGCTTACCAAGTTCAGAGCCCATGGTATTACAGGAAAGTTCCTAAGATGGTTGGAGCATTGGCTGATTGGTAGGAGGCAGTGAGTGGGAATAAAAGGATCCATTTCTGTTTGACTGCCAGTGACTCGTGGTGTTCCGCGGTGGTTGATGTTGGGACCACTTCTTTTTATGGTGTATATAAATGATTTAGATGATGGAATGGATGGCTTTGCTGCCAAGTTTACAGATGATACGAAGATTGGTGGTAGGGCAGGTAGTATTGAGGAAACAGGTAGGATGCAGAAGGACTTAGATTAGGAGAATGGGCAAGAAAGTGGTAAATGAAATACAATGTTGGAAAATGCATGGTAATGCACTTTGGTAGTGGAATTAAATGTGTGGACTATTCTCTAAATGGGGAGAAAATCCAGAAATCTGAGATGCAGAGGGACTTGGGAGTCCTTGTGCAGAACACCCTGAAGGTTAACTTGCAGGTTGAGTCGGTGGTGAGGAAGGCAAATGCCATGTTAGCATTCATTTCAAGAGGTCTAGAATACAAGAGCAGGGATGTGATGCTGAGGCTTTATAAGGCACTGGTGAGGCCTCACCTTGAGTATTGTGAACAGTTTTGGGCCCCTCGTCTTAGAAAAGATGTGCTGGCATTAGAGAGGATCCAGAGGAGGTTCACAAAAATGATTCCAGGAATGAGAGGATTATCATATAAGGAACGTTTGATGGCTCTGGGTCTGTACTCGCTGGAATTCAGAAGGATGAGGGGGATCTCAATGAAACCTTTCAAATGTTGAAAGGCCTAGACAGAGTAGATGTGGAAAGGATGTTTTCCATGGTGGGGGAGTCTAGGATAAGATGGCACAGCCTTCAGCCTCAAGATAGAGGGGCGTCCTTTCAAAACAGAGATACGGAGAAATTTCTTTAGCCAAAAAGTAGTGAATTTGTTGAGTTTGTTGCCACATACAGCAGTGGAGGCCAGGTTGTTGGGTGTACTTAAGTCAGAGATTGATAGGACATGGCATCTTGATAGGACATGGCATCAAAGGTTACGGGGAGAAGGCTGGGAACTGGGGTTTGAGGAGGAGATAGAAGTAAAGGATCAGCCATGATTGAATGGCGGAGCAGACTCGATGGGCCAAATGGCCTAATTCTACTCCTATGTCTTATGGTCTTATGGCTGGGCTATTGGGGACATCCAGCTCAGGGTCTGGTGAAGGGTCCATCCAGCTCAGTGTCTGGTGAGGGTCCATCCAGCTCAGCGTCTGGTGAGGGTCCATCCAGCTCAGCGTCTGGTGAGGGTCCATCCAGCTCAGGGTCTGGTGAGGGGTCCATCGAGCTCAGGGTCTGGTGAGGGGTCCAACCAGCTCAGGGTCTGGTGAGGGGTCCATCCATCTCAGGGCTCAGGGTCAGGTGAGGCTCCATCCAGCTCAGGGTCTGGTGAGGGGTCCATCCATCTCAGGGTCTGGTGAGGATCCATCCAGCTCAGGGTCTGATGAGGGTCCATCCATCTCAGGGTCTAGTGAGGGGTCCATCCAGCTCAGGGTCTGGTGAGGGGTCCATCCAGCTCAGGGTCTGGTGAGGGGTCCATCCAGCTCAGGGTCTGGTGAGGGGTCCAGCCAGCTCAGGGCTCAGGGTCCGGTGAGGGTATCCAGCTCAGGGTCTGGTGAGGGTCCATCCATCTCAGGGTCTGATGAGGGGTCCATCCATCTCAGGGTCTGGTGAGGGTCCATCCATTTCAGGATCTGGTGAGGGGTCCATCCATCTCAGGATCTGGTGAGGGGTCCATCCATCTCAGGGTCTGGTGAGGGGTCCATCCAGCTCAGAGCTCAGGGTCTGGTGAGGGGTCCATCCAGCTCAGGGTCTGGTGAGGGTCCATCCAGCTCAGGGTCTGGTGAGGGTCCATCCAGCTCAGGGTCTGGTGAGGGGTCCATCCAGCTCAGGGCTCAGGGTCTGGTGAGGGGTCCAGCCAGCTCAGGGCTCAGGGTCTGGTGAGGGTCCATCCAGCTCAGGGTCTGGTGAGGGGTCCATCCATCTCAGGGTCTGGTGAGGGGTCCATCCATCTCAGGATCTGGTGAGTGGTCCATCCATCTCAGGGTCTGGTCAGGGGTCCATCCAGCTCAGGGCTCAGGGTCTGGTGAGGGTCCATCCAGCTCAGGGTCTGGTGAGGGGTCCATCCAGCTCAAGGTCTGGTGAGGGTCCATCAGCTCAGGGTCTGGTGAGGGGTCCATCCAGCTCAGGGTCTGGTGAGGGTCCATCCAGCTCAGGGTCTGGTGAGAGGTCCATCCAGTTCAGGGCTCAGGGTCTGGTGAGGGGTCCATCCATCTCAGGGTCTGGTGAGGGGTCCATCCAGCTCAGGGTCTGGTGAGGGGTCCATCCAGCTCAGGGTCTGGTGAGGGGTCCATCCAGCTCAGGGCTCAGGGTCTGGTGAGGGGTCCATCCAGCTCAGGGTCTGGTGAGGGGTCCATCCAGCTCAGGGTCTGGTGAGGGGTCCATCCAGCTCAGGGTCTGGTGAGGGTCCATCCAGCTCAGGGTCTGGTGAGAGGTCCATCCAGTTCAGGGCTCAGAGTCTGGTGAGGGGTCCATCCATCTCAGGGTCTGATGAGGGGTCCATCCAGCTCAGGGCTCAGGGTCTGGTGAGGGGTCCATCCAGCTCAGGGTCTGGTGAGGGTCCATCCAGCTCAGGGTCTGGTGAGGGTCCATCCAGCTCAGGGTCTGGTGAGGGTCCATCCAGCTCAGGGTCTGGTGAAGGGTCCATCCAGCTCAGTGTCTGGTGAGGGTCCATCCAGCTCAGCGTCTGGTGAGGGTCCATCCAGCTCAGCGTCTGGTGAGGGTCCATCCAGCTCAGGGTCTGGTGAGGGGTCCATCGAGCTCAGGGTCTGGTGAGGGGTCCAACCAGCTCAGGGTCTGGTGAGGGGTCCATCCATCTCAGGGCTCAGGGTCAGGTGAGGCTCCATCCAGCTCAGGGTCTGGTGAGGGGTCCATCCATCTCAGGGTCTGGTGAGGATCCATCCAGCTCAGGGTCTGATGAGGGTCCATCCATCTCAGGGTCTAGTGAGGGGTCCATCCAGCTCAGGGTCTGGTGAGGGGTCCATCCAGCTCAGGGTCTGGTGAGGGGTCCATCCAGCTCAGGGTCTGGTGAGGGGTCCAGCCAGCTCAGGGCTCAGGGTCCGGTGAGGGTCCATCCAGCTCAGGGTCTGGTGAGGGTCCATCCATCTCAGGGTCTGATGAGGGGTCCATCCATCTCAGGGTCTGGTGAGGGTCCATCCATTTCAGGATCTGGTGAGGGGTCCATCCATCTCAGGATCTGGTGAGGGGTCCATCCATCTCAGGGTCTGGTGAGGGGTCCATCCAGCTCAGAGCTCAGGGTCTGGTGAGGGGTCCATCCAGCTCAGGGTCTGGTGAGGGTCCATCCAGCTCAGGGTCTGGTGAGGGTCCATCCAGCTCAGGGTCTGGTGAGGGGTCCATCCAGCTCAGGGCTCAGGGTCTGGTGAGGGGTCCAGCCAGCTCAGGGCTCAGGGTCTGGTGAGGGTCCATCCAGCTCAGGGTCTGGTGAGGGGTCCATCCATCTCAGGGTCTGGTGAGGGGTCCATCCATCTCAGGATCTGGTGAGTGGTCCATCCATCTGAGGGTCTGGTCAGGGGTCCATCCAGCTCAGGGCTCAGGGTCTGGTGAGGGTCCATCCAGCTCAGGGTCTGGTGAGGGGTCCATCCAGCTCAAGGTCTGGTGAGGGTCCATCAGCTCAGGGTCTGGTGAGGGGTCCATCCAGCTCAGGGTCTGGTGAGGGTCCATCCAGCTCAGGGTCTGGTGAGAGGTCCATCCAGTTCAGGGCTCAGGGTCTGGTGAGGGGTCCATCCATCTCAGGGTCTGGTGAGGGGTCCATCCAGCTCAGGGTCTGGTGAGGGGTCCATCCAGCTCAGGGTCTGGTGAGGGGTCCATCCAGCTCAGGGCTCAGGGTCTGGTGAGGGGTCCATCCAGCTCAGGGTCTGGTGAGGGGTCCATCCAGCTCAGGGTCTGGTGAGGGGTCCATCCAGCTCAGGGTCTGGTGAGGGTCCATCCAGCTCAGGGTCTGGTGAGAGGTCCATCCAGTTCAGGGCTCAGAGTCTGGTGAGGGGTCCATCCATCTCAGGGTCTGATGAGGGGTCCATCCAGCTCAGGGCTCAGGGTCTGGTGAGGGGTCCATCCAGCTCAGGGTCTGGTGAGGGTCCATCCAGCTCAGGGTCTGGTGAGGGTCCATCCAGCTCAGGGTCTGGTGAGGGTCCATCCAGCTCAGGGTCTGGTGAGGGGTCCATCCAGCTCAGGGCTCAGGGTCTGGTGAGGGGTCCAGCCAGCTTCCATCCATTTCAGGATAGGGTCTGGTGAGGGGTCCATCCAGCTCAGGGTCTGGTGAGGGGTCCATCCAGCTCAGGGTCTGGTGAGGGGTCCATCCAGCTCAGGGTCTGGTGAGGGTCCATCCAGCTCAGGGTCTGGTGAGGGGTCCATCCAGCTCAGGGCTCAGGGTCTGGTGAGGGGTCCAGCCAGCTCAGGGCTCAGGGTCTGGTGAGGGTCCATCCATCTCAGGGTCTGGTGAGGGGTCCATCCATCTCAGGGTCTGGTGAGGGGTCCATCCATCTCAGGATCTGGTGAGTGGTCCATCCATCTCAGGGTCTGGTGAGGGGTCCATCCAGCTCTCCATCTCAGGGTCTGGTGAGGGGTCCATCCATCTCAGGGTCTGGTGAGGGGTCCATCCAGCTCAGGGTCTGGTGAGGGGTCCAAGGGGTCCATCCAGCTCAGGGTCTGGTGAGGGGTCCATCCAGCTCAGGGTCTGGTGAGGGGTCCATCCAGCTCAGGGTCTGGTGAGGGGTCCATCCAGCTCAGGGCTCAGGGTCTGGTGAGGGGTCCATCCAGCTCAGGGTCTGGTGAGGGGTCCATCCATCTCAGGGTCTGGTGAGGGGTCGATCCATCTCAGGATCTTGGTGAGGGTCCATCCAGCTCAGGGTCTGGTGAGGGGTCCATCCAGCTCAGGGTCTGGTGAGGGGTCCATCCAGCTCAGGGTCTGGTGAGGGGTCCAGCCAGCTCAGGGCTCAGGGTCTGGTGAGGGTCCATCCAGCTCAGGGTCTGGTGAGGGTCCATCCATCTCTCCAGCTCAGGGCTCAGGGTCTGGTGAGGGGTCCAGCCAGCTCAGGGCTCAGGGTCTGGTGAGGGTCCATCCAGCTCAGGGTCTGGTGAGGGGTCCATCCATCTCAGGGTCTGGTGAGGGGTCCATCCATCTCAGGATCTGGTGAGGGGTCCATCCATCTCAGGGTCTGGTGAGGGGTCCATCCAGCTCAGGGTCTGGTGAGGGGTCCATCCAGCTCAGGGTCTGGTGAGGGGTCCATCCAGCTCAGGGTCTGGTGAGGGTCCATCCAGCTCAGGGTCTGGTGAGGGGTCCATCCAGCTCAGGGTCTGGTGAGGGTCCATCCAGCTCAGGGTCTGGTGAGAGGTCCATCCAGTTCAGGGCTCAGGGTCTGGTGAGGGGTCCATCCATCTCAGGGTCTGGTGAGGGGTCCATCCAGCTCAGGGCTCAGGGTCTGGTGAGGGGTCCATCCAGCTCAGGGCTCAGGGTCTGGTGAGGGGTCCATCCAGCTCAGGGCTCAGGGTCTGGTGAGGGGTCCATCCAGCTCAGGGCTCAGGGTCTGGTGAGGGGTCCATCCAGCTCAGGGTCTGGTGAGGGGTCCATCCAGCTCAGGGTCTGGTGAGGGTCCATCCAGCTCAGGGTCTGGTGAGAGGTCCATCCAGTTCAGGGCTCAGGGTCTGGTGTGGTGAGGGTCCATCCAGCTCAGGGTCTGGTGAGGGGTCCATCCAGCTCAGGGCTCAGGGTCTGGTGAGGGGTCCAGCCAGCTCAGGGCTCAGGATCTGGTGAGGGTCCATCCATCTCAGGGTCTGGTGAGGGGTCCATCCATCTCAGGGTCTGGTGAGGGGTCCATCCATCTCAGGATCTGGTGAGTGGTCCATCCATCTCAGGGTCTGGTCAGGGGTCCATCCAGCTCAGGGTCTGGTGAGGGTCCATCCAGCTCAGGGTCTGGTGAGGGGTCCATCCAGCTCAGGGTCTGGTGAGGGTCCATCCAGCTCAGGGTCTGGTGAGGGTCCATCCAGCTCAGGGTCTGGTGAGGCTCCGTCCATCTCAGGGTCTGGTGAGGGGTCCATCCATCTCAGGGTCTGGTGAGGGGTCCATCCATCTCAGGATCTGGTGAGGGGTCCATCCATCTCAGGGTCTGGTGAGGGGTCCATCCAGCTCAGGGTCTGGTGAGGGGTCCATCCAGCTCAGGGTCTGGTGAGGGGTCCATCCATCTCAGGATCTGGTGAGGTGTCCATCCAGCTCAGGGTCTGGTGAGGGGTCCATCCAGCTCAGGGTCTGGTGAGGGGTCCATCCAGCTCAGGGTCTGGTGAGCGGTCCATCCAGCTCAGGGTCTGGTGAGGGTCCATCAGCTCAGGGTCTGGTGAGGGGTCCATCCAGCTCAGGGTCTGGTGAGGGTCCATCCAGCTCAGGGTCTGGTGAGAGGTCCATCCAGTTCAGGGCTCAGGGTCTGGTGAGGGGTCCATCCATCTCAGGGTCTGGTGAAGGGTCCATCCAGCTCAGGGCTCAGGGTCTGGTGAGGGGTCCATCCAGCTCAGGGCTCAGGGTCTGGTGAGGGGTCCATCCAGCTCAGGGCTCAGGGTCTGGTGAGGGGTTCATCCAGCTCAGGGTCTGGTGAGGGGTCCATCCAGCTCAGGGTCTGGTGAGGGTCCATCCAGCTCAGGGTCTGGTGAGAGGTCCATCCAGTTCAGGGCTCAGGGTCTGGTGAGGGGTCCATCCATCTCAGGGTCTGGTGAGGGGTCCATCCAGCTCAGGGCTCAGGGTCTGGTGAGGGGTCCATCCAGCTCAGGATCTGGTGAGGGGTCCATCCATCTCAGGGTCTGGTGAGGGGTCGATCCATCTCAGGATCTGGTGAGTGGTCCATCCATCTCAGGGTCTGGTCAGGGGTCCATCCAGCTCAGGGCTCAGGGTCTGGTGAGGGTCCATCCAGCTCAGGGTCTGGTGAGGGGTCCATCCAGCTCAGGGTCTGGTGAGGGTCCATCCAGCTCAGGGTCTGGTGAGGGTCCATCCAGCTCAGGGTCTGGTGAGGGTCCATCCAGCTCAGGGTCTGGTGAGGCTCCGTCCATCTCAGGGTCTGGTGAGGGGTCCATCCATCTCAGGGTCTGGTGAGGGGTCCATCCATCTCAGGATCTGGTGAGGGGTCCATCCATCTCAGGGTCTGGTGAGGGGTCCATCCAGCTCAGGGTCTGGTGAGGGTCCATCCAGCTCAGGGTCTGGTGAGGGTCCGTCCATCTCAGGGTCTGGTGAGGGGTCCATCCATCTCAGGGTCTGGTGAGGGGTCCATCCATCTCAGGATCTGGTGAGGGGTCCATCCATCTCAGGGTCTGGTGAGGGGTCCATCCAGCTCAGGGTCTGGTGAGGGGTCCATCCAGCTCAGGGTCTGGTGAGGGGTCCATCCAGCTCAGGGTCTGGTGAGGGTCCATCCAGCTCAGGGTCTGGTGAGGGGTCCATCCAGCTCAGGGTCTGGTGAGGGTCCATCCAGCTCAGGGTCTGGTGAGAGGTCCATCCAGTTCAGGGCTCAGGGTCTGGTGAGGGGTCCATCCATCTCAGGGTCTGGTGAGGGGTCCATCCAGCTCAGGGCTCAGGGTCTGGTGAGGGGTCCATCCAGCTCAGGGCTCAGGGTCTGGTGAGGGGTCCATCCAGCTCAGGGCTCAGGGTCTGGTGAGGGGTCCATCCAGCTCAGGGCTCAGGGTCTGGTGAGGGGTCCATCCAGCTCAGGGTCTGGTGAGGGGTCCATCCAGCTCAGGGTCTGGTGAGGGTCCATCCAGCTCAGGGTCTGGTGAGAGGTCCATCCAGTTCAGGGCTCAGGGTCTGGTGAGGGGTCCATCCATCTCAGGGTCTGGTGAGGGGTCCATCCAGCTCAGGGCTCAGGGTCTGGTGAGGGGTCCATCCAGCTCAGGATCTGGTGAGGGGTCCATCCATCTCAGGGTCTGGTGAGGGGTCGATCCATCTCAGGATCTGGTGAGTGGTCCATCCATCTCAGGGTCTGGTCAGGGGTCCATCCAGCTCAGGGCTCAGGGTCTGGTGAGGGTCCATCCAGCTCAGGGTCTGGTGAGGGGTCCATCCAGCTCAGGGTCTGGTGAGGGTCCATCCAGCTCAGGGTCTGGTGAGGGTCCATCCAGCTCAGGGTCTGGTGAGGCTCCGTCCATCTCAGGGTCTGGTGAGGGGTCCATCCATCTCAGGGTCTGGTGAGGGGTCCATCCATCTCAGGATCTGGTGAGGGGTCCATCCATCTCAGGGTCTGGTGAGGGGTCCATCCAGCTCAGGGTCTGGTGAGGGTCCATCCAGCTCAGGGTCTGGTGAGAGGTCCATCCAGTTCAGGGCTCAGGGTCTGGTGAGGGGTCCATCCATCTCAGGGTCTGGTGAGGGGTCCATCCAGCTCAGGGCTCAGGGTCTGGTGAGGGGTCCATCCAGCTCAGGGCTCAGGGTCTGGTGAGGGGTCCATCCAGCTCAGGGCTCAGGGTCTGGTGAGGGGTCCATCCATCTCAGGATCTGGTGAGGGGTCCATCCATCTCAGGGTCTGGTGAGGGGTCCATCCAGTTCAGGGTCTGGTGAGGGTCCATCCAGCTCAGGGTCTGGTGAGAGGTCCATCCAGTTCAGGGCTCAGGGTCTGGTGATGGGTCCATCCATCTCAGGGTCTGGTGAGGGGTCCATCCAGCTCAGGGCTCAGGGTCTGGTGAGGGGTCCATCCAGCTCAGGGCTCAGGGTCTGGTGAGGGGTCCATCCAGCTCAGGGCTCAGGGTCTGGTGAGGGGTCCATCCAGCTCAGGGTCTGGTGAGGGGTCCATCCAGCTCAGGGTCTGGTGAGGGGTCCATCCAGCTCAGGGTCTGGTGAGGGGTCCATCCAGCTCAGGGTCTGGTGAGGGGTCCATCCAGCTCAGTGTCTAGTGAGGGTCCATCCAGCTCAGGGTCTGGTGAGGGTCCATCCAGCTCAGGGTCTGGTGAGGGGTCCATCCAGCTCAGGGCTCAGGGTCTGGTGAGGGGTCCAGCCAGCTCAGGGCTCAGGGTCTGGTGAGGGTCCATCCAGCTCAGGGTCTGGTGAGGGTCCATCCAGCTCAGGGTCTGGTGAGGGTCCGTCCATCTCAGGGTCTGGTGAGGGGTCCATCCATCTCAGGATCTGGTGAGGGGTCCATCCAGCTCAGGGCTCAGGGTCTGGTGAGGGGTCCATCCAGCTCAGGGCTCAGGGTCTGGTGAGGGGTACAGCCAGCTCAGGGCTCAGGGTCTGGTGAGGGTCCATCCAGCTCAGGGTCTGGTGAGGGTCCATCCAGCTCAGGATCTGGTGAGGGGTCCATCCTGCTCAGGGTCTGGTGAGGGTCCATCCAGCTCAGGGTCTGGTGAGAGGTCCATCCAGCTCAAGGCTCAGGGTCTGGTGAGGGGTCCATCCATCTCAGGGTCTGGTGAGGGGTCCATCCAGCTCAGGGCTCAGGGTCTGGTGAGGGGTCCATCCAGCTCAGGATTCAGGGTCTGGTGAGGGGTCCATCCAGCTCAGGCTCTGGTGAGGGTCCATCCAGTTCAGGGTCTGGTGAGGGGTCCATCCAGCTCAGGGTCTGGTGAGGGGTCCATCCATCTCAGGATCTGGTGAGGGGTCCATCCATCTCAGGGTCTGGTGAGGGGTCCATCCAGCTCAGGGTCTGGTGAGGGTCCATCCAGCTCAGGGTCTGGTGAGGGTCCGTCCATCTCAGGGTCTGGTGAGGGGTCCATCCATCTCAGGGTCTGGTGAGGGGTCCATCCATCTCAGGATCTGGTGAGGGGTCCATCCATCTCAGGGTCTGGTGAGGGGTCCATCCAGCTCAGGGTCTGGTGAGGGATCCATCCAGCTCAGGGTCTGGTGAGGGGTCCATCCAGCTCAGGGTCTGGTGAGGGTCCATCCAGCTCAGGGTCTGGTGAGTGGTCCATCCAGCTCAGGGTCTGGTGAGGGTCCATCCAGCTCAGGGTCTGGTGAGAGGTCCATCCAGTTCAGGGCTCAGGGTCTGGTGAGGGGTCCATCCAGCTCAGGGCTCAGGGTCTGGTGAGGGGTCCATCCAGCTCAGGGCTCAGGGTCTGGTGAGGGGTCCATCCAGCTCAGGGCTCAGGGTCTGGTGAGGGGTCCATCCATCTCAGGATCTGGTGAGGGGTCCATCCATCTCAGGGTCTGGTGAGGGGTCCATCCAGCTCAGGGTCTGGTGAGGGTCCATCCAGCTCAGGGTCTGGTGAGAGGTCCATCCAGTTCAGGGCTCAGGGTCTGGTGAGGGGTCCATCCAGCTCAGGGCTCAGGGTCTGGTGAGGGGTCCATCCAGCTCAGGGCTCAGGGTCTGGTGAGGGGTCCATCCAGCTCAGGGTCTGGTGAGGGGTCCATCCAGCTCAGGGTCTGGTGAGGGGTCCATCCAGCTCAGGGTCTGGTGAGGGGTCCATCCAGCTCAGGGTCTGGTGAGGGGTCCATCCAGCTCAGTGTCTAGTGAGGGTCCATCCAGCTCAGGGTCTGGTGAGGGGTCCATCCAGCTCAGGGCTCAGGGTCTGGTGAGGGGTCCAGCCAGCTCAGGGCTCAGGGTCTGGTGAGGGTCCATCCAGCTCAGGGTCTGGTGAGGGTCCATCCAGCTCAGGGTCTGGTGAGGGTCCGTCCATCTCAGGGTCTGGTGAGGGGTCCATCCATCTCAGGATCTGGTGAGGGGTCCATCCAGCTCAGGGCTCAGGGTCTGGTGAGGGGTCCATCCAGCTCAGGGCTCAGGGTCTGGTGAGGGGTCCATCCAGCTCAGGGCTCAGGGTCTGGTGAGGGGTCCATCCAGCTCAGGGTCTGGTGAGGGGTCCGTCCAGCTCAGGGCTCAGGGTCTGGTGAGGGATCCAGCCAGCTCAGGGCTCAGGGTCTGGTGAGGGTCCATCCAGCTCAGGGTCTGGTGAGGGTCCATCCAGCTCAGGATCTGGTGAGGGGTCCATCCAGCTCAGGGTCTGGTGAGGGTCCATCCAGCTCAGGGTCTGGTGAGAGGTCCATCCAGCTCAAGGCTCAGGGTCTGGTGAGGGGTCCATCCATCTCAGGGTCTAGTGAGGGGTCCATCCAGCTCAGGGCTCAGGGTCTGGTGAGGGGTCCATCCAGCTCAGGATTCAGGGTCTGGTGAGGGGTCCATCCAGCTCAGGGTCTGGTGAGGGGTCCATCCAGCTCAGGGTCTGGTGAGGGTCCATCCAGTTCAGGGTCTGGTGAGGGGTCCATCCAGCTCAGGGTCTGGTGAGGGGTCCATCCAGCTCAGGGCTCAGGGTCTGGTGAGGGGTCCATCCAGCTCAGGACTCAGGGTCTGGTGAGGGGTCCATCCAGCTCAGGACTCAGGGTCTGGTGAGGGTCCATCCAGCTCAGGGTCTGGTGAGGGGTCCATCCAGCTCAGGGTCTGGTGAGGGGTCCATCCAGCTCAGGGTTTGGTGAGGGGTCTAGCCAGCTCGATGCCAGCAGGGTCTGGTGCATGGTCTACCCATCTTTGTGCTGGCGGAGCTGACGGTAGCTCATGGCAAACAGGGTGAGTGGTCTCTCTGTTCAGCATCACCACACTCACCTCTCTCCCTTCTCTTTTGCAGAGATTGCTGAGACACCTAAGAGCACAAAACTGGTGAGTAGTGGGCTCTGACGGTCAGTGGGCAGCGAGCAGGCCTGCTTTTAATTTCCACAGGACTCGCTCGGGCTGTAGGCGAGGGTTTGTGCATGTTCCCCTGTTGTCTGTGTAACCTCTGTCCTGCCGGTAGTCTGTCCGGGAGATGGGACGACAGACCAGAAACCAGGATTGTATCCCACTGGGGTAACCAAGCAACGTAACTAATAATATTGTTAGAAACCTCCCGGTGACCAGAATCGTTGGCCACAAAACCACTGGATGTTGTGTGGTTCTACCTTGGGGAGAGGGTCTCTAGCCCCATGACCCGACCGCACAGTGTGGCTGACTCAGAGGTGAGGGGGTTGTCGGAGTGGTGCAGGGGCACTGAGCTGGGCATGACATTGCCAGCAGGATCCGAACCAATGCCCTCTCCCCACCCACTCACATCTGCTCTGAAACTCCCTCAAGCCCACCTCCTCATCTCAGCCCCCCGCTGGCTGATTGTGCAGAGTGCTGTTGCAGTCTGCTGACATATGGTCCTTGCCAAGTGACCCGCGGCTCCTGGGTGGTGGGGTGAGGCTCCAGAGTGCTGGCAGTCTCACCGGTGGGCTAGCACATACTAACCTTCTGCCTATACCATTCCCTTCATGCAGCGTGGAGCAAAGCCGAAAAAGGTGGTGCATGACTGCCCCCCTGTCTGTGCTTCAGTCGCAGTCTGCCTGTACAGTTTCTGGGCATGTGCATCAATCCCATCACTGCCTGTACACAGTTCCTGTGCATCACACCCCACTGCTGCTTGAATAGGTTCCCTCTGTCAGTGAGACAATTACATCTGATCACTAACTGAAAAAGTATCTGCTCTCAGTGTGACAACCACACCGCATCACTGCCTGTACGCATCCCCTATGCATGTGCATCACACCCCATCACTGCTTGATCACATTCCTCCCAGTCAGTGTGACAATTGCACCGCATCAGTGCCTGTACACCGTTCCTGGGCATGTGCATTGTACCCCATCACTGCTTGTACACGGTCCCTATCCATCACACTCCATTACTGCCTGTACACAGTTCCTAGGCATGTGCATCACACCCCATTACTGCCTGTTCACAGTCCCTGGCTATGTGGATGAACCCCCTCACTACTCCTCCAAAGTCCTCTTTGTCGGTGTGGCAACTACACCCCATCACTGCATGTACACAGTGTCTGGGCATGTGCATCACACCCCATCAATGACTATACAGTCTCCTGTCAGTGTGACTATCACACCCCATCCCCGACTGTACACAGTGCCGTCTGTCAGAGTGACCGTCACACCCCATCACCGACTGTACACAGTCTCCTTTGTTAGTGTGACTATCACACCCCATCACTGACTGTACACAGTGCCGTCTGTCAGTGTGACCGTCACACCCCATCACCGACTGTACAGTCTCCTTTGTCAGTGTGACTATCACACCCCATCACCCACTGTACACAGTCCCCTCTGTCAGTGTGATCATTGCACCCCTTCACTGACTGTACACAGTCCCCTGTCAGAGTGACCGTCGCACCCCATCACCGATTGTATACAGTCCCCTCTGTCAGTGTGACGTCACACCCCGTCACTGACTGTACACAGTCCCCTGTCAGTGTGATCATTGCACCCCATCACAGACTGTACACAGTCCCCTGTCAGTGTGACGTCACACCCTATCACTGACTGTACACAGTGCCCTCTGTCAGTGTGATCATTGCACCCCATCACCGACTGTACACAATCCCCTGTCAGTGACCGTCACACCTCAATACCGATTGTATACAGTCCCCTCTGTCAGTGTGACGTCACACCCCATCACTGACTGTACACAGTCTCTTGTCAGTGTGACCGTCACACCCCATCACCGACTGTACACAGTCCCCTGTCAGTGACCGTCACACCCCAATACCGATTGTATACAGTCCTCTGTCAGTGTGACGTCACACCCCATCACTGACTGTACACAGTCTCCTGTCAGTGTGACCGTCGCACCCCATCACTGACTGTACACAGTGTCCTCTGTCAGTGTGACCGTCACACCCCATCACCGATTGTATACAGTCCCCTCTGTCAGTGTGACGTCACACCCCATCACTGACTATACACAGTGTCCTCTGTCAGTGTGATCATTGCACCCCGTCACTGACTGTACACAGTTCCCTGTCAGTGTGACTGTCACACCCCATCACTGACTGTACACAGTGCCCTCTGTCAGTGTGATCATTGCACCCCGTCACTGACTGTACACAGTTCCCTGTCAGTGTGACCGTCACACCCCATCACTGACTATACACAGTGCCCTCTGTCAGTGTGATCATTGCACCCCGTCACTGACTGTACACAGTTCCCTGTCAGTGTGACCGTCACACCCCATCACTGACTATACACAGTGCCCTCTGTCAGTGTGATCATTGCACCCCGTCACTGACTGTACACAGTGCCCTCTGTCCGTGTGATGTTACACTGTTTATGAAGGGCATAAACCAGGATGTTATGTTGAATTTGTTTAAGATGTTGGTAAAACAAAACATGGAGTATGGTGTGCAGTTCTCTCACCTACCTACAGGAAAGATGTCAGGAAGAGTCCGAGAGTGCAGGGAAAATTTACAAGAATGTTGCTGGGACTTGATGTTGTGAGTTATTGGAAAAGTTTGAGCAAGTTAGGACTTTATTCTCCATAACGTCTAAAAGGAGGGAAGATTTGATAGAGGTATACAAAACTCTGAGGGGTATAGATAGGGTAAATGCAAGCAGGCTTTTTACCATGAGTTTGGCTGAGACTACATGGGTTAAGAGTCAATGGTGAAATGTTTAAGGGGAACTTGAGGGGGAACTTCACTCAGCGGGCTGTGAGCAGAAGTGGTGGATATGGATTTGATTTCAATATTTAAGGGAAATTTGGATAGGTACATGGATGAGTGGGCTATGGTGGGCCATGGACTGGGTTCAGGTCAATGGGCCTGGGCAGGTTATTGGTTCAGCACAGTTTAGATGGGCCGAAGGGCTTTTTCTGGCTCATGTCAGAGGGGGTGGGGGAAGCAGAGCCTTGCAGATCATTAAGAACTATCTGATAAAGCACTTGAATAAGGCATCGTAGGCCATAGACCAGTTGCTGTTGAATCGGATCAGTGTAGGGTGGTACTTTGGTCATTTGTTATTCTCACCAAGACACAATGAAAAACATGTCGACACGGATCAGTACATTAGAACACTGCAGTGAGCTGGGACAGAGGAAAACAATAGAGTTAATTATACAGAGCTAACTTGTGAGCGGAGGAGAACACAGCAGAGATGTCAGAGGGAGGTTCGTTACCCGGAGTGGTCAGTGTGTGGAATGCCCTGTCAGGGCTGTTGGTCGACGCAGGTAGGTTAGAGACTTCTCGGTAGGCACATAGATGGTAGAAAGATTTAGGGCTATGTGGAAGGGAAGGATTCAGATTGATCTCAGAGTAGGTTAGAAGGCCAGCACTACATCATGGGCCAAATGTTTTATGTCCGTAATGTTTGATGTTTGTAAAGTGTAACATTTCAGAGAAAGTGCATGTGGGTGGATAATATGGTGCAAGGTAGATGGGCAGGTCGTTTTGTACTCGCAGACTTTTCAGAAGTCTTACGAGAGTGGAATAGAAGCTGTTATTGAACCTGGTGGTATGTGCTTTCAGGACTTTTGCATCTCCCTGATGAGAGAAGGGAGAACAGAATATATTCAGTGTGGGTGAGATAATTGATTTTGCTGGCTTCTTTACTGAGACAGTGAGACGTGTAGACAGAGTCTATGGAGGGAAGGCTGTTTTCTCTGCAGTTTCTTGTGGACACAGTTAGAAACATAGAAACCCTACAGCAAAACACAGGCCCTTCAGCCCACAAAGCTGTGCCAAACATGTTCTTACATTAGAAATTACCTAGGGTTACCCATAGCCCTCTATTTTTCTGAGTTCCATGTACCTGTCGAAGAGTCTCTGAAAAGACCCTATCGTATCCGTCTCCACCACCACCGCTGGCAGCCCATCCCATGCACTCACTGCTCTCTGTGTAAAAAAAAAAAAAATCTTACCCCTGACTTCCCCTCTGTACCTGCTTCCAGCACCTTAAACCTGTGCCCTCTCGTGCTCGCCACTTCAACCCTGGGAAAAAGCCTCTGACTATCCACATGATCAATGCCTCTCCTCATCTTATAGAGCAGTTGTACCAAGCTGTGATGTTCTCTATGGTGCATCAATAAATATTGGTCAAGGTCAAACTGGACCCATTGAATTTCTTCAACCTTCTGCGAAAGTAGAGGCACTGGTGAGCTTTCTTGCCTGTGACATCAGTGTAGTTGGACCAGGACCAGGACCAGGTCAGGCTATCAGTATGTTCACACGTAGGAACATGAAGCTGTCAACCTTCTCAACCTCAGCATATGCATTGCCCCCCTCCCCTTCAACAACCAGCTTTTTTGTTTTGCTGACATTGAGAGCAAGGTTATTATAGCATCTTGTCACTAAGCTCTCGATCTCCTGTCTGTACTCCGACTCACAGTTGAGATCCTGACCATTACAGCCCACCATCTGCAAACTTATAGATGGAGTTAGAGCAGAAATCTGGCGTCGCAGTTATGAGTGTATAGGGAGTAAAGTAGGGGCTGCAGACACAGCCTTGTGGAGGACCAGTGTTGAGGATAACTGTGGGAGAGGTTTGCTGCCTATCCTTGGTGATGTCGGTCTGTTGGTCAGAAAGTCACAGAGGGAGATGTTGACCGCCAGGTCTCAGAGTTTGGTGATGAGTTTGCTTGGAATTATAGTATTGAAAGTGGAGCTGTCGTCAATAAGCAATAATCTAATAGAAGTGTCTTTACTGTCTAGATACTGCAGAAGTGAATGTAGGGCCGGGGAGACGGTGTCTGCTGTAGTAGACAAATTGCCGTGGGTTGGGCTTGTCTGAGAGTTGATGCATGCCATGACCATTCTCTTGAAGCACTTCATGATGGTAGATATCAGGGCCACTGGGTGGTAATTGTTGAGGCCTGTTGTCTTGTTTTCCTTGGGTAGCAGGGTGATAGTGTGCTTGAAGCAAGGAGACGTTAAAAATGTCTAAGTATCTCATCAGCTGACCTGAAGAGAATCTAAGGACGTGGGATGTGAGCAGGGACATTGACTGTGGGTTCACTCCTGGAAGAGTTTTCTTTCATACTTCCGTACTTGGTGCTGCCATGCAGATGGTGGGCCAGAAGGTCTGTGTCTGTGCTGTCTGGTTCTTCAGGACGCCCTGGCCTTGCAGGTCTTACACCAGAGAGCAGCATCCCAGCATGAGTGTGGAGAACATGCAAAACACCCACAGAATGGAAAAATAACTCCACAGTACGCTGGGTATTTCCTCACCACCACAGTAAAGAATTCATTCCTGTATTCGGTCTCTGAACAGAAACAGTCTTGGTCCCACAAACAGGTTTAATGTCACTGACATATTTTGTGAAATTTGTAGTTTTGCAGCAGCAGTACATAAAAAAAATATAAATTGCACTGTGTAATAAGTGTGTATGTTACACACATATGCATATACACATGTATATGCGTGTACATATTTATATGTATGGATATAATTATATATTTTTTCAGTAGTCAGCAGCTGTAGGTGTCTGGTGGGCTCAGTGACTTAAACATCATCACCATCCAGCCCCTCATGTGAACAACTAGTCTGTAGGAGTCTGTTTCCTCCTTCACATTTCTCCACATTGTCTGCTGTCATCTTGCTTATCTTATCCACAGTCCCGTCACCTCAATAATACTTGTAAATATCTTGGTGTGAAATCATATTCCAGCTATCTGCCAGTGTAACAGGTTGGCAGTTCACTCCATGATGAGGTTCTTCCACATCTCTGGAACAGTCTGCTGGACCTCAAGGCAGCCTAAAAGGGCAATAAAAGCTGCCTCAAAGGATCAATGGTTTAATTTAATGTCTGAGAAATGTATATAATATACATCCTGAAATGCTTTTTCTTCACAAACATCCACGAAGACAGAGAAGTGCCCCAAAGAATGAACGACAGTTAAATGTGAGAACCCCAAAGTATCCCCAGTCCTCCCTCCCGCGCATAAGCGTCAACGTGGCAACAATATCCCCTCCGGCAAGAAAAACACACCCACTACCAAGCACGAGTGTGATCCAGGCGATAGCAAAGACACAGACCTTGCAGTTTCCCCAAAGACTATTGCATTTCATCCAGCATTCAACAAACCACAGGTTTTCTCTCTCTCTCCCTGGTAAGGAAGAGGGAGGTGTCCCCCATTTTCACAGTGAGTGGGAGACATAACAACAACTCGCTGGTTTACGATGCTAAAAAGTCTGTTTCATCGGTTTTTACGAGCTCTATGCCTGAAGACCGCAAAGATCTCAGGTCTTCGGGCCCACAGCGAAAGATTTTCTGGCCTCCCTGAGGACACACGAGTCTCTTGCCGTGACACTGACCCTCGATCTGCCTGTCTCCAGAGCCCCGAGATCTTAGGCTTCCAAACACAAGGCCGCCTCTCAGGCCAAACCCTTGGCGCACTGAACAATGGCTGGTCCTGAAACCCCGAGAACGGGTCCCATTCCAGCAAAGAACCAAAGTCTGTGTGTAATTCCAGGTCACGGTCTTCAAAAGAACCCTGAAAGGGAAATAAAGGCATCCGTTAGTCTTGCGAGACCATGGATCTGTGCCTGGAAAGTGTTCACTCTCCAGGGCGCGCAGGCCTGGGCAAGGTTGTATGGAAGACCAGCAGTTACCCATGCTGCAAGTCTCCCCTCTCCATGACACCAATGTTGTCCAAGGGAAGGGCACTAGGACCCATACAGCTTGGCACCAGTGTCGTCGCAGAGCAATGTGTGATTAAGTGCCTTGCTCAAGGACACAATACGTTCCCTCGGCTGGGGCTCGAACTCACGACCTTCAGGTCGCTAGTCCAATGCCTTAACCACTTGGCCACGTGCCCACACCCAAAAGGGAAAAATAAAGATGTATTAAAGACGGAAATAAAACTGTTTACAAAGATGCAAGCAAAGGAGTTGCCGTCTAGTGCCATCTTAACCCTCCTTCCGCCCCACCTTAACTCCGCCAACGACTACCATCCGGTGGCATAGTGCTACTTTGAGCAGCTGGATATGGATGGCATTAAATCCCAACTTCCTGCTACATTAGACCCTTTCCAATTTGCTTATCACTCGGATTGGTCCATAGCCTCTGCACTCCATTCCGCCCTGTCTCACCTGGAAAATGGTGCTTCATACACCAGGATGCTGTTTAGCCACTTCGGGTTGGCGTTTGTTACAATCACTCTTCAGAAGCCTTGGGTAAACTGTCTTATTATGATTATGAGAACGCGCTGTCCCCTTTTATTGTCATTTAGTAATGCATGCATTAAGAAATGATAAAAATGCCTTTCCAGAATGGTATCACAAAAACACATGACAAACCGACTTAAAAACGAACAAAAACCACATAATTATAACACATAGTCACAACAGTGCAAAGTAATACCATAATTTGATAAAGAACAGACCATGGCACAGTAAAAGTCTCAGAGTCCCATCATCTCACACAGACAGTAAACCCTCAGCACCGCCATCTTGCCGATGTGGCATCCCGGAGGCATCCGATCACAGTCCGACTCTGAGTCCGTCTGAAAAACTCCAAGCCTCTGACCACCTATTCGACACCGAGCACCATCTCTGCCGAGCGTTTCGACCCCGGTCCCGGCAGCAGGCGATACGCAAAGCCAAGGATTTGGGGCCTTCGTCTCCGGAGATTCTCGATCGCACAGTAGCAGCAGCAGCGAAGCAGGCATTTCAGATGTTCCTTCAGATGTTCCTCTGCGCTCTCACGACTGTCCCCATCAAATCCAGATTGATGCACGGCACCCCTAGTTACACATATCGATATTCATTTGGAATGGCCGCGCATGCGCTGTGTCATGCAGCCATCTTCTCCCTCCCTCCCTCCCTCGACCTCAGTTGGACCTCTTCGTTGGACCTCAACACCTCTCTCTGTAACTGGATCTTGGACTTCTTGACAGAAACGCCATCGTCAATCCAGCAGTATCTCCCGCCCCATCACACTGAGCATCAATGCTTCCCAGGGCTGCAGGGCTGTACTGCTAGATCCAGCTCAAACCAAATCATCAAGTTCACTGATGACACAGTAACAGTTGGCCTCATCAACATGGCAGTGTACAGAGAGGAGATACAGAGATTGGTAAAATGGTGTGAGAATAACGGCCTCAGTATCAATGTGGACAAAATCAAAGAGATGATTGTGGACTTTAGGAAGGTCCAGGCTGACCACTCCTCACTGCACATACACGGCTCTCTCTGTGAAGAGTGTTTCCGGGAGTGCACATAATGGGCGATCTCACCTGGTCCCTCAACACCAGTTCTTTAATGAAGAAAGCACAGCAGCATCTTCATTTACTGAGGAGATTGAGATGAACGAGACCTGGTTTGACACCCCTGTCCTTGTGTTTTTGTGCATAGGTGAATCTATTGGCTTTGTTTTTGCTTCGAAGGAATGGCTTTATAGTTCTACCATGAGGACCATTTCTGACAAGACTTCTCTGGACTTGTAGAGGGGTGTACTTGGGTTCCAGTCGTTTCTTTAAGTTCAGAGTTGATAGCAGTACTGGACGACTTCCGATTTAGAAGGGACCTTAGTTAGATGAGTCTCTTGTCTGCTGTACTTAGTGGCTGTGGCCGACCACTGCGTTTCTGCTCCTCGACCTCGTCTTTCTTTGTGCTTCTTCACAAGAGCTTGGACAGCTCATCATGAAACACCTATCTGCCATGAAATTTCTGCTTGGGGGAGACCTTGCTGATATAGGACTGCCTTGTGTCTTGTTGCTATGTTCACTCTTGCCGTGGTGCAAGAATTGATGATTTGAAGGTTAAACTGTCACATCTCCCATACCCTCACCTTTTAGCTGGGTTGAACTTGGCCCAGTTTGATTCCTTCTACATCGTTTCTGCTCAGTTACTCAGTTTAGCTCACTCAACCCATTATATCATTGATCATTAGCACCTGGTTGTTATCTGTGTTTAATCATGCATGGGCTACATATCTACAATGTAATCAAGTTTTTATTGGAAAAGTTGATTACTTACTATGTTTCTTTAACATTAAATTTTTTGGAAAATGAATGTTTGAAAATCTAATAATTGCTCTTTTCTACTAACACACTAATGCAGAAGACTAAAAATATTAAAACAAAATTGATATCAAATATCTAGGGTGTCTAAGATTTTTGTACAGTACTGTATATAAGTAAACAAAATAATATTCCTCCAGACCATAGGGCACTCACAAAACATATATCATACACAGCACATAAAACAAAATATTACAAATAAATTAACAAAATATTCAAATGGCATGTAGTAAAGCACAGTCCGGGTAAACAGCTCACTGTCCTAGTGACAAGGCCTTGGTGTGGCAGGGTACTCATTAGCCTCATGGGCTGGGAGAAGAAGCTGAGTCCCGATGCTCCTGTTCCTCCCTCCTGAAGCTCAACTTGAACTTAAACTTGAAGTAATGAATGCACAGTTGCTCCTCGACAGTCCCCAGAGCAGTTGCAGAATCTCTGAAGAGTTTGGAGAGTGCTGACACTCTCTGGAACCAGCTCATGCAGTGCTGTGGGATTGGGAACATCACGTTCTCAGGACTTTTCACTTTTCTCTTCATATGACCTCCTTTGCTTTGGACCTCGGTTCTCCAGATTTTCCAGGAGTTGCCATGCAAACAGTATTCGGAGCAGATAAGGGGTCTTGTGATGAAAAATTGATTGTTTCCCTCTTCCCTTTTTGCTCTTTTGCACTACTTATTTAATTTATTTAAATATATTATTGCACTTTATAGGTTTTTATATATTGCAATGTACTGCTGCTACAAAACGATAACTTTTGTGACATTTGTCAGTGGTATTAAAACTGTTTGTGATTCTTCAGAAGCTGCCTGAGCTGCTGGGGTTCTCCTGCAGTTTGTTAGTTCCTCCATCTGCTATCCCTTGTTTCTCACTAAATACACCTCCAGCTTCTCTGCCAGGCTATTCTCCATTATTCAAGCTAGCAAATAATATCAAAGTGGATAGTAAAAGTTTTCTTCAAGTATGTTAAAAATAAAAGAGAAATAAGAGTGGATGTAGGACCGCTAGAAAATGAGACAGGAAAAATAATGGGGGACAAGGAGATGGCTGATGGACTAAATGAGTATTTTGCATCAGTCTTCACTGTGGAAGACACGAGCAGTATGCCTGATGTTGTAGTGTGTGAAAGAAGGGAAGTGGGTGCAGTTACTGTTACAAGAGAGGAAGTGCTCAAAAATCTGAAAGACCTAAAGGTACATAGGTCACCCAGACCAGATGAACTACACCTTAGGGTTCTGAAAGAGGAAGCGTTAGAGATTGTGGTGGCATTAGAAATGATCTTTCAAAAATCATTGGACTCTGGCATAGTGCCAGAGGACTGGAAAATTGCAAATGACATTTCACTCTTTAAGAAAGGAGGAAGATAGCAGAAAGGAAATTACAGACCAGTTAGCCTGACCTCAGTGGTTGAGACGATGTTAGAGTCAATTGTTAAGGATGAGGTGATGGAGTACTTGGTGACACAGGAGAAGATAGTACAAAGTCAGCGTGGTTTCCTTCTGGGAAAATCCTGCCTCAAGAACCTGTTGGAATTCTTTAAGGAGATTATAAGTAGGAGAGATAAAGGGGATGCAGTGGATGTTGTATATTTGGACTTTCACAAAGCCTTTGACAAGGTGCCACACATGAGGCTGCTTACCAAGTTCAGAGCCCATGGTATCACAGGAAAGTTCCTAACATGGTTAGAGCATTGTCTGATTGGTAGGAGGCAGCGAGTGGGAATAAAAGGATCGTTTTCTGGTTGGCTGCCAGTGGCTAGTGGTGTTCTGCAGGGGTCGGTGTTGGGACCACTTCCTTTTATGCTGTATGTAAATGATTTAGATGATGGAATAGATGGCTTTGTTGCCAAGTTTACAGATGATACAAAGATTGGTGGAGAGGCAGGTAGTATTGACGAAACAGGTAGGATGCAGAAGGACTTAGACAGATTAGGAGAATTGGTAAGAGAGTGGCAAATGAAATACAATGCTGGAAAATGCATGGTCTTGCACTTTGGTAGTAGAAATAAATGTGGGGACTGTTTTCTAAATGGGGAGAAAATCCAGGAATCTGAGATGCAGAGGGACTTGGGAGTCCTTGTACAGAACACCCTGAAAGTTAACTTGCAGGTTGAGTCGGTGGTGAGGAAGGCAAATGCCATGTTAGCATTCATTTCAAGAGGTCTAGAATACAAGAGCAAGGATGTGAAGCTGAGGCTTTATAAGGTACTGGTGAGGCCTCACCTTGAGTATTGTGAACAGTTTTGGGCTCATCATCTTAGAAAAGATGTGGTGGCAGTGGAGAGGGTCCAGAGGAGGTTCACAAGGATGATTTCAGGAATGAAAGGGTTATCATATGAGGAGCGTTTGATGGCTCTGGGTCTGTACTCGCTGGAATTCAGAAGGATGAGGGGGGATCTAATTGAAACCTTTTGAATGTTGAAAGGCCTAGACAGAGTAGATGTGGAAAGGATGTTTCCCATGGTGGGAGAGTCTAGGACAAGAGGGCACAGCCTCAGGATAGAGGGGTGCCCTTTCAAAACAGAGAGGCAGAGAAATTTCTTTAGCCAAAGGCTGGTGAATTTGTGGAATTTGTTGCCACATGCAGCTGTGGAGGCCAGGTTGTTGGGTGTATTTAAGTAAGAGATTGATAGGTTCTTGATTGGACATGGCAACAAAGGTTATGGGGAGAAGGCCGGGCACTGGGGTTCAGGAGGAGATTTAAAAAAAAGATCAGCTATGATTGAATGGTGGGGCAGACTCGATGGGCCAGATGGCCTAATTCTGCTCCTCTGTCTTTTGGTTTTCAGGTTATAAATCATCCATCTCACTGAAGACCTCACTGGTTGTTTTCTTTGACTGTTTCTCACAGTTTGCTCTCGTTCTCTCTTTCATCAGTGGTCTGACTTTTAAGACCAATCTGCAGAATCTCACCGCTTTTTGTAGAAAGTGTAATTTCTCCTCTAATCCTACAGTGGGACGCTCTTCCTGTTACGTGAGTGTATCTGAAAGAGATGTGTCTGTTTCAGGTTGAACTATTTCCTTAGATCATGCCACTGCCTGCCCACTTTGGATAAGTGTCGTTCCCAGTCTACTAAAGGCTGCCTGTCCCCTCAACTTTACACAGAGTTCAGAACCCTGCCTCTAGTCTGAACGACGTTATGTTCAGGCTTCCTAGTAAATTCTGTAATAATGTGGTCTCCTGGGATAACCACATTATATGGGTGTAAATTAACCTTTAGCATACTGCTCTAGAAATGCACGGATTCCTGGGAAGTAGATGAGATGGAGTCATAGAGTAATGCAACATGCAGAGAGGCCATTTGGCCCAACCAGTCCATGCTGACCATGGTGCCTTCTCAGGTAGCCTCAATTTCCTGCGTTCAGCCCATATCCTTCCAAGCCCATCTGTCCAAGTGCTTCTCAAATGATATTTCTCAGTCCACGTTTCCAGCTGGTCGGTATCTTGCAGAATCCTTTGACAATGTTGTCAGTTTCCACATGTCCACCATTTTTTTGTGTCGTCGGCAAAGTTGCTAATCAGCTGTCTTTCTGTATCACAAACAGCAAAGATCCCAGTACACATCCGTCCGGAACCCCACCAGTCACTGACCTCAGCCAGGTCAGAGATCACAAACAGCAGCGATCTAGTATGAATCCATGGGGAGCACCACCTGTCAGAGTATTATCAGAAGTAGCAGTGACCCCAGTACAGATCCCGGTGGAACACCACCAGTCAGAGATCTCCAATCACAGTAATATCACAAACAGCAGAGATCTAGTATGAATCCGTGGGGAGCACCACCTGTCAGAGATCTCCAGTCAGAGTAAGAGTCCACCATCACTGGCCTCTGTCTCCTGTTCCCAAGCCTTTCAACCTGGTCTCTCACGTCTGTTGTAAGTTAACAAACTAAGGTTTTACAGAGCTGCACCGTTAGCTCCTGGCTCGTGAACTCAGTCCCCTGACTAATGAAGACCATCATTCAACATATCTCTTTAACCACCATGTCAGCCTGTGCCAATGCCTCTTACCTTTGATGAAAAGAGCTGTGAAGACTTTAAGTAAGGCTGACATTTTTAGGGAACGTTGGCTCTAGTGGGATATTTAGACCCTGGTTAAGAAAAGGAAGGAAGTGCACGGCAGGTCGGAGTGAATGAGCTACTTGAGGAAAATCAGGAGGGCTAAATGAAGGCTGAAGGTTGCTGTAGCAGACAAGGTGAAAGAGAATCCTAATGGTTTAAATTAATCTAAAAACTAATAGAAGGCAACTAAAAAGCCAAAAGGAAAGAAAAGATGAAATATAAAGGTAGCTAGCCAGCAATATTCAACAGGTTAGCAAAAGTATTTTCACATATATAAAGAGTAAAAGAGAGCTGAGAATCGATATCAGACTGCTAGAAAATGATGAAAAAGTAGTAATGGGAGATAGATAAATGGTGGACGAACAGAATAAGTGTTTTGCATCAGTCTTCGCTGTGGAAGACACTCGGTATGGAGAAGGTGCTTGGGAAAGTGAATTATCTGAAGGTAGATAAGTCACCAGGAGCAGACGGTATACATTCCAAGGTCCTGAAAGAGGTGACTGAAGAGATTGCAGAAACATTAGTAATCATCTTTCAAGAATCAATAGATTCTGGAGTGTTTCCAGAAGACTGTAAAATTGCAAATGGCACTCCACTCTTGAAGAGTGAGGTAGAAAAAAGGAAATTATAGACTAATTAGTCTGACTTCAGTGGCTGGAAAGATGTTGGAGTCCATTTTTAATGAGGTTTTGGGGTACTTAGAGGCACATGATAAGAGAGCTCAAGGTAAAAGGACCTTTAGGGGCAAGTGATCATAATATAGAATTAAACCTGAAATTTAAGAGAAGGAAAGTCAAATGTATCAGTATTACAGTAGAGTAAAGAGAATTACAGAGGCATGAGAGAAGAGCTGGCCAGAATTAAGAAGGTAAAGATAGAAAGTAAGCTAGACAATAATATTAAAGAGGATACCAAAAGTCTTTTCAGATACATAAATTGTAAAAGAGAGGAGAGAGTGGATGTTGGATCATGAGAAAACGATGCTGGAGAGGTAATAATGGGTAACAAGGAAATGGTGGACGAACTGAAGAAGTATTGTGTATCAGTTTTCACTGTGGAAAACACTAGCAATATGTGGAAGTGCCGGGTGTCGGGGCTCATGACGTGTGTGAAGTTACCATTACTAGGGAGAAGGTTCTTGGGAAGCTGAAAGGTCTGAAGGTAGGTAAGTCAGCTGGACCAGATGGTGTACACACCAGGGTTCTGAAAGGGGTGGCTGAAGAGATGGTGGAGGCGTTAGTAGTGGTCTTTCAAGAATCACTGGATCCTGGAATGGTTCCAGAAGATTGGAAATTTGCAAATGTCACTCCACTCTTGAAGAATGGAGGGAGCCAGAAGATAGGAAATTATAGGCCAGTTAGTCAGACCTCAGTGGTTGGGAATATGTTGGAGTCAATTGTTAGTGGTTTTGGGGTACTTGGAGGCACATGATAAAATAGGCTGTAGTCAGCATGGGAAATCTTACCTGGCAAATCTGTAGGAACTCCTTGAAGAAATAATAAGCAGGATAGACAAAGGAGAATTGGATGATGTTGTGTACTTGGATTTTCAGAGAGGCAATGACAAGGTGCCATACACGAGTCTGCTTAAGATACAAGCCCTTGGTATTACAGAAAAGACTAGCATATCGAGCAGTGGCTGATTAGCAGGAAGCAAGGAGTGGGAATAAAGGGAGCCTGGCTGCTGGTGTTTAGTGGTGTTGCACAGGGGTCTGTGGTGGGACCAATTGTCATTGATTTGGATGATGGAATTGATGGCTTTTTTGCAAGTTTGCAGAAGATAGGTGGAGGGGCAGGTAGTTTTGAGGAAACAGAGAGACTATGGAAGGACTTAGACGGATTAGGACAGTGGTCCCCAGCCACCGGGCTGCAAAGCATGTGCTACTGGGCCGTGAGGAAACGATATGAGTCAGCTGCACCTTTCCTCATTCCCTGTCACGCACTGTTGAACTTTAACATAGGGTTGCCAACTGCCCCGTATTTGCCCAAAAAATAACCTACCAAATCATACCAAACACATAAAAACCTAAAATAACACTAACATATAGTAAAAGCAGGAATGATATGATAAGTACACAGCCTATATAAAGTAGAAATAATGTATGTACAGTGTAGTCGGGAAGATCAAGCCAAAACCGATTTGTGGGAAAAAAATCGGCACATGCGCACATCACGTGCACACATCACGTATGTGCACACAGGTGCCCGTGCAAGGCTTCATGGTCATGGTAGTCTTACAGGGTAAACACAGGTGTCCTGTATTTGACTGCTACTTTTGTCCCTTATTTGGGAGTGAGAAGGTTGGCAACCCTAACTGTAAACGACATATTAAGGTGAGTTTAACCCTACTTGAACACACCCCCCCCCCCCCCCCCGGTCAGCTGCTCCACAAGAATATTGTCAATATTAAACCAGTCCGCGGTGCAAAAAAGGTTGAGGACCCCTGGATTAGAAACATAGAATAGTACAGCACAGTACCAGCCCTTCGGCCCACAATGTTGTGCTGACCCTCAAACACTGCCTCCCATATAAGCCCCCACCTTAAATTCCTCCATATACCTGTCTAGTAGTCTCTTAAACTTCACTAGTGTATCTGCCTCCACCACTGACTCAGGCAGTGCATTCCACGCACCAACCACTCTCTGAGTAAAAAACCTTCCTCTAATATCCCCCTTGAACTTCCCACCCCTTACCTTAAAGCCATGTCCTCTTGTATTGAGCAGTGGTGCCCTGGGGAAGAGGCACTGGCTATCCACTCTATCTATTCCTCTTATTATCTTGTACACCTTTATTAGGAGAATGGGCAAAGAAGTGGCAGATGGAATGTTGGGAAGTGTATGGTCATGCACCTGGGTAGAAGAAATAAAAGCGTAGACTATTTTCTAAGTGGAGCGAAACAACAAAAATCTGAGGTGCAAAGGCATTTGGGAGTCTTTGTGCAGGATTCCATAAAAGTTAATTTGTGGGTTGAGTCTATGGTGAGGAAGGTAACTGCAATGTTAGCATTCAATTCAGGAGTACTAGACTATAAAAGCAAGGGTGTAATGCTAAGAAATTATAAAGCACTGGTAGGCCTCACTTGGAGTATTGTGGGCAGCTTTAGGCCCCTTATCTTCGAAAGGATGTGCTGAAACTGGCGAGGGTTCAGAGGAGGATCACGAAGATGATGCCGGGATTAAACGGCTTGTCATGTGAAGAGCGTCTGATGGCTCTGGCCCTGTATTCACTGAAATTCAGAAGAATGAGGGGTGACCTCATGGTGAAAGGCCTTGATAGAGTTTCCTGTGGTGGGGGAACCTAGACAAGCGGACACAGCCTCAGAATAGAGGAGTGTCCTGTTAGAACGGAGATGAGGAGGAATTCATCTCTTATCTGTGGAATTCTCTACCCAATGAAGTAGTGGAGGCTACCTCAGTAAATATACTTAAGACAAAGTTGGATAGATTTTTGCATAGTAGGGGAAATAAGGGTTATGGGGAAAAGGCAGGTAAGTGGAGATGAGTCCATGGCCAGATCAGCCATGATCGTATTGAATGCAGAGCAGGCTCGACGGGTCAGTTGGCCGACTCCTGCTCCTATTTATTTATGTTCATTTGTAATTTCTTTGGTCAGAGAGTGGTGAATCTGTGGAGATCTTTGCCACAGGCAGCTGTGGATGTCAAGTCTTTATGTATATTTAAAGCAGAGGTTGATAGATCCTTGATTGGCCAGGGCATGAAGGGATACGTGGAGAAGGCAGGAGATTGCGGCTGAGAGGAAAAATGGATTAGCCATAAGATATAGGAGCATAATTAGGCCACTATCAATTCTATCAATTTTTGCCTTAAATGTACCGAAAAACTTGGCCTCCACAATGTTTGTGGCAACGAATTCCGCAGATTCTCCACTCTCTGACTAAAGAGATTCCTCCTGATCTCTGTTCTAAAAGGATGCCCCTCTATTCTGAGGCAGTGTCCTCCGGCCTGAGATTCTCCCACCATAGGAAACATCCTCTCCACAGCCACCGTATCAAGGCCTTTCACCATTCGATAGGTTTCAATGAGGTCACCCCTCATTCTTCTGAATTTTTGTGGGTAAAGGCCCAGAGCCATCAGATGCTCCTCACATGACAAGCCTTTCAATCCCAGAATAATTTTATGAACCTCCTTTGAAACCTCTCCAATGTTAGCACATCCTTTCTTAGATAAGGGACCCAAAACTGCTCACAGTACTGCAAGTAGGACTTACCATTGCTTTATAAAGCTTCAGCAAAAAGCTTCATCCTTGCTTTTATATTTTAGTCCTCTTGAAATGAATGCTAACATTGTATTTGTCTTCCTCACCACAGACTCACCTGCAAATTAACTTTCAGGGAATCCTGCACAAGGACTCCCAACTCCCATTATGCCTCAGATTTTTGGCTTTTATTTCTTTTACCAAAGTGCTTGACCACACACTTTCCAAAATTCCATCTGCCACTTTTTTGCCCACCAACCGTACATAGTGTGACAGCCACACCACAATCCCCTCTGTCTGTGTAACCATTACACCCCACCATAGACTGCACAGTCCCCTCTGTCAGTGTAACCATTACACCCCATCATAGACTGCACAGTCCCCTCTGTCAGTGTAACCATTACACCCCAACATAGACTGCACAGTCCCCTCTGTCTGTGTAACCATTACACCCCATCATAGACTGCACAGTCCCCTCTGTCAGTGTAACCATTACACCCCATCATAGACTGCACAGTCCCCTCTGTCAGTGTAACCATTACACCCCATCATAGACTGCACAGTCCCCTCTGTCAGTGTAACCATTACACCCCATCATAGACTGCACAGTCCCCTCTGTCAGTGTAACCATTACACCCCATCATAGACTGCACAGTCCCCTCTGTCAGTGTAACCATTACACCCCATCATAGACTGCACAGTCCCCTCTGTCTGTGTTTCTATCACACCACATCAGTGCCTGTGCATATCCCTTCTGTCAGTATGACCATTACACCCCATGGCCGACTGTACACAGTACCCTTTGTTAGTGTGACAATGGCATCCTGTCATTGACTGTACACAGTCCTCTGTCAGTGTGACCGTCGCACCCCATCACTGACTGTACACAGCTCCCTCTGTCAGTGTGACTGTCACAATCACTCTCTTGACTGTATACAGTTCCCTCTGTCATTGTAATTGTCACACCCCATCACCGACTATACATAGTCCCCTCTGTCAGTGTGACCATCGCTCCCATTCTCCGACTGTATACTGGGAGAATGTGGTAGGACTGTGTAGAGGGTGCTTCAGTGTGTTGCAGATGTGATGGGATGGTGTGGAGGGAGTTTCACTCTGTGTCCGACCCCAGGAGAGTGTGTTGGGATGGTGTAGATAGAGCCCCACTGTGTCTGACCTTCAGAGTGCATCATATGATGCTGTGGAGGGAGCTTCACTCTGTGTCTGACCCTGGGAATGTGTGATGGGACCGTGAGGAGGGAACTTCACCCTGCGTCTGACCCCAGGATTATGTGATGCGACAGTGTGGAGGGAGCTTCACTCCGTGTCTGAACCCAGGAGTGTGTGATGGAGTTGTGTAGTCGGAGCTTCACTCTGTTTCTGACCCCGGGTGTGTTTGATGAGACTGTGTGGAGGGTGATTCACCCTGTGCCTGACCCAGGGAGTGTGTGATGGGATGGTGTGGAGGGAGCTTCTCTCTGTGCCTGACCCTGGGACAGTGAGGAGGTAGTTTCACTTTGTGTCTGATCCTGTATGAGGGCAGTGGCGGGTGATGTGGGGTTCCAGTCTGGGATGGGTGTGGGTGAGGATGAGAGTGACGGGGACGTTCCAGAGGGGGAGGGTTGTGCCTGTGCTGTGGTAGAGTCCTAGGGTCAGGCTGACGGATGTTACAGACTGCAGTGCAATGTAAGCCCTCTGGATGTGGCCCATTGTTGAGATGAGGGGGTGGGGCAGCGAGCAGACGGCCTGCCTCTCTGCTGCCGTGCAGTGTTGCTAGGTTACAGCAGCACGGTGCTGGCCCCCTGGGGGAGTGAGCAGTGAAGAGGGTGGGGAGGTGCCCCAGCTGCCATGCGTCGGTAGGGAGAGAGGGCTGACGTCAGCATCCGTGGAGGGGTGTGGGCAGCGGAGGGTAAGAGCGGGGAGCGCTGTTCGCTGGTGTGGAGACTGTATTCTGCATGTCTGCAGTGGCTGTCCCTTCTCCATTGCTGCACCCGCTGTGTGTGGCTGTGTGCAGGTAACAGCTGTTGCAGCCCCTCGCATCTTTCAACTGACAACATCGCTCTGTCTTTTGCATAATGATGAGGCAGACTCCGGCCGCGAGAAAGGTACTGACAGAGCCTCCTTCCCTGTCTCTGCATGCTTCGCTCCCTGACACTGTTTATCCTGTGATCCCCTACCTCAGTTCCAGAGATTCCCAGTTCCTTTTCCCCCCTTTCCCGAGGTTAAATGATAAATACAGTTAGTGATACTGTGTTTGTGAAGCGCTTTCTTCCTGTGTGTAGCTCACAGTTGTTGTGAGGATGTCTGGGTCAGTACTGGTCTTGGCTTCTCTGTGTTACGTCCGCCTCTGCCAGGAGTGAGTGTGTGTGTGAGAGAGAGTGAGAGAGAAAGACTCATTCCCCAGTGAAGGTGTGTGTGAGTGTGTCCTTGTGCAGTGCACGTGAGTCTGCCCTCCCTGTGCCTGGGTTGACCGTGGCTGTCAGCTGTGCGTGTGCGGGCGAGTGCGCAGTTTGTCCGTGCCCCGCAGTGCAATCCTGTGCTGCGTTTGTGGGCACATCCGGGGCTCCGGGGCACAGCGGCGCAGGGGGATGGAAGTTCAAATGGCCGTTGATGACAGGTGTAGGGGCCGGATGGTATCCGATGGAAGCAGGGATGAGCCCGTCGTGTAAGCATCTGAGAGTGCCGGTCAGCAACAGCAGCAGCACAGAGAGATTTGCTCATCAGCTCAGCTCAGCTCAGCTCAGGGCAGGGCAGGGCAGGGCAGGATTGCTGTGGCAAGGGAATACCGCGTCTGTCCCAGCTGGGCGTGAATGACAAGCTGTTCCCGGCTGAGCAGACAGCTAAATGGGGAAGAGCTGAAAGCTGTGAGGTGGGAGCTTGGAGGGTTTGGTGGGCTGAGGGTGTGGGATTCATTTGGTGGGCTGAACCCTGGCCTGGATGAGACTGCTCTTTGAGATGAAGTTAGACTGTGTTAACACCGTGAAACATAGAGCAGTACAGGCCCTTCAGCCCATCATGTTGTGCTGACCCTTTAACCTACTGCAAGATCAATCTAACCCTTCCCTCCTGCATCACCCTTGATTTCTCTACCATTCAGATACAGCGGGGTCAGGCCCTTATGGCCCTTTGAGCCGTGCCTCACAGCAACCCACTGATTTTACCCGAAGCTAATCACAGGACAATGTACATTAACTTATTCACCGGTATGTCTTCGAACTGCAGGCACTAACTGGAGCAGCCATGGGAAACCCTTGCACTCTCAAGAAGAACATACAAACTTCTTATAGAGAATGCTGAAATTGAACTCCAAGCTGTGAAGCCCTGAGCTGTAATCAGAATCAGAAATCTGGTGTATTATCGCCGGTGTTTGTAGTGAAATTTGTTAACTTAGCAGCAGCAGCTCAATGCAATAACAACTGCCTCATCCATGAGCCTCTTAAATATCCCTGGCGTGAACACTGGGGCAAAGTATGCAATGAGCTCCCGTTCCCCATTAGTATTTTCCCAAAGCTGCCCAATATCCACTCTTCCCTCTCTTTGTATATCTAGACCATAGAACACAACAGCACAGTACATGTACTTCGGCCCATGATAGAATGGCGGAGCAGACTTGATAGGCTGAATGGCCAAATTGTCTTCTGGTTTTATTGGGAATTGGTCATGCAATCTGCTCTCGGTTCACAGAACAGTATTGATTATCAGGTGGAGTTTAATCCTGGTATCCGTGAACTGATGTACTTTGGAAGGTTGCAGTTAATGGGTGGCTCTGGGGATCACTAACATCAGAGGGAGATATCAATTACATGATAATCATGAAATATTGAATCAAAATCAGGGCTATTATCGCTGACATTATGTGAAATTAGTTTTGTAGTAGAAGTACAGTCAATAGAGTACAATGCATCAGATATACCTTTTATAAATAATACAAAAAGGAGCAATGAAATAGTGAGATATTGCAACACACAAAGTGCTGGAGGAACTTGGCAGGCCAGGCGGCATCTTTGGAGAAGATTTCGGGCTGAGACGTCAATGATACTCTTTTCCATAGATGCTGCCTGGCTGACTGAAATCCTCCAGCAGTTTGTGTGTGTGTTGCTTGGATTTCCAGCATCTGCAGATTTTCTTTTGTTTTTGAGTGAGAGAGTGTTCATGGGTTTATTGTCCATTCAGAAATTTGGCGGTGTAGGGGAAGAGGCTGTTCCTCAAACTTAGAGTGGGTGTTGTCAGGCTCCTGTACCTCCTCAACGATGGACACCACTTTTTTGATCATCATGCAAGCAGATAGATCATGCAAGATGATCGCAGTACATATGTAGAAATTTGGTAGTCTGGTGACAGAGCAAATATCAAAGTCCTAATGAAATACAGGCACGGTCTTGGCCTCTTCATACTGGCCACAACATTTTGGGCCCAGGGTAAACCTTGAAAGGTGTTGCCACCCAGGAACTTGAAATGACCCACTGTTACAAGTGTTGATCCCTCAATAAGGACTTGACGTTGTAGGTTTGGTGTTTCTGCTGCTGTTTGGGGAGGGCGATGGTTGTTTCTGGAGTTGTTAGTGTTTCAGGTGGGGTGTCTTGAGGAGGGCTGTGCATTTGGGAAAGATTCCTAGAGGTTCTTTCTATTGGGTGGATGTGTACTATTGGGGTGGGACATATGTGTGGTTTGAGTGTTATGTGACTGGGTGTGCAAGCTCTTTGTGTGTCTGTGTGTACGTTGACTGACTAGGGTGTGTGACTGGAGTGTGTTCTATGACTGGGGTGTGTTGTGTGTTGGAATACCATGGGCTGTTATCTTGGTAAGCAGCCTCATGTGTGGCACCTTGTCAAAGACCTTCTGAAAGTCCACATATGCAACATCCACTGCATCCCCTTTATCTATCCTACTTGTAATCTCCTCAAAGAATTCCAACAGGATTGTCAAGCAGGATTTTCCCTTAATTTTGTTCTATGTCACCAAGTACTCCATTACCTCATGCTTAACAATTGATTCATAACATCTTCCTAACCACTGAAGTCAGGCCAAATGGTCTATAATTTGCTTTCTGCTGCCTTCCTACTTTCTTAAAGAGTGGAGTGACATTTGCAATTTTCCAGTCCTCTGGCACTTTGCCAGAGTCCAATGATTTTTGAAAGATCATTTCTAATGCTACCACAATCTCTAATGCTAATTCTTTCAGAACCCAAGGGTGCAGTTCATCTGGTACGGGTGACTTATGTACCTTTTAGGTCTTTCAAGTTTTTGAGCACCTTCTCTCTTTTAACAATAACTGCAGCCACTTTGCTGGAAGAAATAAACAGGCAGATTATTATTTAGATGGAGAGAGAATTCAAAATGCAGAGGTGCAAAGTGACTTGGGAGTCCTTGCGCAGGATACCCTAAAGGTTAACCTCCAGGTTGAGTTGGTTGTGAAAAAGGCGAATGCAATGTTGGCATTCATTTCTAGATGAATAGAATATAAGAGCCGGGATGTGATGTTGAGGCTTTATAAGGCACTCATGAGACCATACTTGGAGTACTGTGTGCAGTTTTGGGCTCCTTATTTTAGAAAGGATATACTGACATTGGAGAGTAGATTCACGAGAATAATTCCAGGAATGAGAGGGTTACCCTATGAGGAACGTCTGGCAGCTCTTGGGCTGTATTCCCTGGAGTTCAGGAGAATGAGGGGGGATCTCATAGAAACATTCCAAATGTTAAAAGGCCTGAACAGATTAGATATGGCAAAGTTATTTCCCATGGTAGGACAAGAGGGCACAACTTCAGAATTGAAGGACGTCCTTTTAGAACAGAGATACGGAGAAATTACTTTAGTCAGAGGGTGGTAAATCTGTGGAATCTGTTGCCACGAGCGGCTGTGGAGGCCAAGTCATTGGGTGTATTTAAGGCAGAGATAGATAGGTTTTTGATTAGCCAGGGCATTAAAGGATAAGGGGGGGAAAGCAGGGGAGTGGGTATGACTGGATGAAGTGGATCAGCCCATGATTGAATGGCGGAGCAGACTCAATGGGCTGAATGGTCTACCTCTGCTCCTAAATCTTATGGTCACTTCTATTCCTTCACACATGACAACATCAGACATACTGCTAATGTCTTCCATAGTGAAGATTGATGCAAAATACTCACTGAGTTCATCAGCCATCTCCTTGTCCCCCATTATTATTTCTCCTGCCTCATTTTCTAGCGGTCCAATATCCACTCTCATTTCTCTTTTAATTTTAACATACTTGAAAAATCTTTTACTATCTACTTTGATATTATTTTGGTAGCTTGCTTTCATATTTCATCTTTTCCCTTCTAGTGAAATTTTTGGTTGGTCTCTGTAAGTTTTTAAAAACTTCCCAATATCTGTCTTCCCACTAATTTTTATGTTGTTGTATGCCCTCTCTTTTCCTTTTACAATAGCTTTGACTTCCCGTGTCAGCTACCGTTATACTATTTTACCATTTGAGTATTCCTTCATTTTTGGAATACATATGTCCTACATCTTCCTCATTTTTCCCAGAAACTCACACCATTGCTGCTCTGCTGACATCCCTGCCAGCAGCTCCTTCCAATATACTTTGGCCAACTCCTCTCTCATATCACTGTAATTTCCCTTACTCCACTGAAATACTGCTACATCAGACTTTACTTTCTTTCTGTCAAATTCAAAGTTGAACACAATCATATTGTGATCATGGGTTCCTAAGGGTTCTTTTACCTTAAGCTCCCTAATCACCTCTGGTTCATTACATAACACCCAGTCCAGTATAGCTGATCCCCTAGTAGGCTCAGCAACAAACTGCTCTAAAAAGCCACCTCTTAGGCATTCAACAAACTCACTCTCTTGAGATCCATTGATTTTTACCAATGGACCTGCATGTTGAAATCTCCCATAACTACCATAAGATTACCATTTTGACTCGCCCTTTGTATTTCCTGTTGTGTGTTGTGTGACTGGGCTGTGTGTGTGTGTGTGTGTGTGTGAGAGAGAGAAACTGGGTGTGTGAGTGTGAGAGAGAGAAACTGGGTGTGTGTGTGTGTGTGAGAGAGAGAGAAACTGGGTGTGTGTGTGTGTGTGAGAGAGAGAGAAACTGGGTGTGTGTGTGTGTGTGTGAGAGAGAGAAACTGGGTGTGTGTGTGAGTGTGTGTGAGAGAGAGAAACTGGGTGTGTGTGAGAGAGAGAGAGAAACTGGGTGTGTGTGAGAGAGAGAAACTGGGTGTGTGTGTGTGAGAGAGAGAAACTGGGTGTGTGTGTGTGTGTGTGTGTGTGTGTGTGTGTGAGAGAGAGAAACTGGGTGAGTGTGTGTGTGTGTTTGTGAGAGAGAGAAACTGGGTGTGTGTACTGATATACACAGTTGACTTGTCCCAGGGTGAGCTGTGAGTGCTGTGTGGAGTGGTGTGGCCAGGTTGTCCCTCACTGTTAGATCCTTCACTGCTGTCTGCTGTACTGACATGCAACTCCACACTAACCTATGATGCTGTTCTCTCTCTGTTTCTGCTCCCGTTCTGTTTGGCCGATGCTACTGCTGCTTGTGTCTTCTCTCGCCTCCTCTGCTCCCTCTGGTTGTGATGCAGCAACCCGTTCGACGCACTAAGGTGAGCCGTGGTCACAGCGTGCGGGATCGGGATCTCCACTGTACCCACAGCACCCAGCAATCCACGACCATCCCCATCCCAGCAGACACAGTGACCCATCCCATCCCAGCATATGCAACCCGTCCCAGAATGCACCGTGATTCATCTCCGTCCCAGCACATGACCTGTCCCCATCCCAGCACATACAGCCACCTGTCCCCATCCCCATCCCAGCACGCACAACCACCTGTCCCCGTCCCAGAACACGCAGGGACCCGTCCCAGCACGCACAGCCAACCGTCTCCGTCCCAGCACGCACAGCTACCCATCTCCGTCCCAGCTCGCACAGCCACCCGTCTCCGTCCCAGCACGCACAGCCACCCGTCTCCGTCCCAGCACGCACAGCCACCCGTCTCCGTCCCAGCACGCACAGCCACCCGTCTCCGTCCCAGCACGCACAGCTACCCGTCTCCGTCCCAGCACGCACAGCCACCCGTCTCCGTCCCAGCACGCACAGCCACCCGTCTCCGTCCCAGCACGCACAGCCACCCGTCTCCGTCCCAGCACGCACAGCCACCCGTCTCCGTCCCAGCACGTGACCTGTCCCCATCCCAGCACGCACAGCCACCTGTCCCCATCCCCATCCCAGCATGCACAGCCACCTGTCCACATCCCCATCCCAGCACGCACAACCACCTGTCCCCGTCCCAGAACACACAGGGACCCGTCCCAGCACGCACAGCCACCCGTCTCCGTCCCAGCACGCACAGCCACCCGTCTCCGTCCCAGCACGCACAGCCACCCGTCTCCGTCCCAGCACGCACAGCCAACCGTCTCCGTCCCAGCACGCACAGCCACCCGTCTCCGTCCCAGCTCGCACAGCCACCCATCCCTGTCCCTGTCCCAGCACACACAGTGTGACTCATCCCCATTCATTCCAGAAGAGCCCAGAGCCCTTTGCACTCCTGGGACAATCCATCTTTTCCAGGCAAATCCGAGTGGATGCTCCCAGACTGACACGACCGATGGAGCCTCTCCCAGGCACTGGAGGGCTGATTCTCCCTGTAAAGACTGTCTGCTGTAACTTTCGGATCATGTGAGAGGGATTAGTGTTCTTCAGTATCAATACTGTGGGTTGAAGGTCGTGATGCTGTGGTGTACTGTTGTAATAGTACCCAGACCCTTCCCCTTTCAATCAGTGCCTTGTTTCTTGGTTATGTCCACCAGAGTAGATGACCTGGGATCTTTGCCTATCTGAACAGCTGCCCTCATTGATTCTGTCCCTATCTGCTCTCCATACCCTCACGCTCCCTCCAGCTTTGGTTGTTGATGGCGAGTTCTCCCAGGTTTGAATTGAGAACTGGGGTTGTTTTCCATGGAAGAAGGAAGATTGGGTGGGTGTTTGGTGGTGGACAGGATCGGGGAGCTGTCCCATGAGTGTGATCCCAGGACTGTGGCCCTGATTTAGAATTGGGGTTAAAGATCAGGGGTCATTATGAGGGCAGGTGCCCAGAGGAGTGTTGACCAGTTGAAGGGAGAATGCCAGTGTGAGGATAGGGAGCTACATTTGTGGTCTAGGTCACTAAACACAGGAATTCTGTAGATGTTGGAAATCCAGAGCAACACACACAAGATGCTGGAGGAACTCAGCAGGTCAGGCAGCATCTATGGAAATGAATAAACACAAGAGATTCTGCAGATGCTGGGAATCCAAAACAACATACAGAAATTGTTGGAGGAACTCAGCAGGTCAGACAGTATCTGTGGAGGAGAGTGAGTAATAATTTGTTCATTATTCTGTGCTCAGAGTTTTAAACAGTATGTCTAAAGTAGGAAAGGGCTGTGCTCTGTCATTTAACGATTAACCATTGTTAATGACCACTCAACTCATTGTGATCACAGTTTGATGCTAATATATGTTTAAAAAGATGTTGGTGAGATTCCTCACCGTGTCCAGGAAGAGTTGCTTGCCACACCTTGCCGTGCCTCGGGATGAGGGGGAGAGTTGCTTCATTAGCAATGCCCGGGATGAGGGGGTGTGATCTGCCTTACTGTGCCCGGGATGAGGGGGTGTGATCTCCTTTAGCTGTGCCCGGGATGAGGGGGTGTGATCTCCCTTACTGTGCCCGGGATGAGGGGGTGTGAGCTCCCTCAGCTGTGCTCGGGATGAGGGGGAGTGATCTCCCTTAGCCGTGCCCGGGATGAGGGGGTGTGATCTCCCATACTGTGCCCGGGATGAGGGGGGTGTGATCTCCCTTAGCCGTGCCCGGGATGAGGGGGTGTGATCTCCCTTAGCTGTGCCCGGGATGAGGGGGGTGTGATCTCCCTTAGCCGTGCCCGGGATGAGGGGGTGTGATCTTTCTTACTGTGCCCGGGATGAGGAGGTGTGATCTTTCTTACTGTGCCCGGGATAGAGAGGTGTGATCTTTCTTACTGTGCCCGGGATGAGAGGGGGTGATCTCCCTCAGCTGTGCCCGGGATGAGGGGGTGTGATCTCCCTCAGCTGTGCCCGGGATGAGGGGGTGTGATCTCCCTCAGCTGTGCCCGGGATGAGGGGGTGTGATCTCCCTCAGCTGTGCCCGGGATGAGGGGGTGTGATCTCCCTCAGCTGTGCCCGGGATGAGGGAGTGTGATCTCCCTCAGCTGTGCCCGGGATGAGGGGGTGTGATCTCCCTCAGCTGTGCCCGGGATGAGGGGGTGTGATCTCCCTCAGCTGTGCCAGGGATGAGGGGGTGTGATCTCCCTCAGCTGTGCCCGGGATGAGGGGGTGTGATCTCCCTCAGCTGTGCCCGGGATGAGGGGGTGTGATCTCCCTTCACTGTGCCCGGGATGAGGGGGTGTGATCTCCCGCAGCTGTGCCCGGGATGAGGGGGTGTGATCTCCCTTCACTGTGCTCGGGATGAGGGGGTGTGAGCTCCCTCAGCTGTGCCCGGGATGAGGGGGTGTGAGCTCCCTCAGCTGTGCCCGGGATGAGGGGGTGTGAGCTCCCTCAGCTGTGCCCGGGATGAGGGGGTGTGAGCTCCCTCAGCTGTGCCCGGGATGAGGGGGTGTGAGCTCCTTTACTGTGCCCCGGATGAGGGGGTGTGAGCTCCCTTACTGTGCCCCGGATGAGGGTGTGTGAGCTCCCTTACTGTGCCCCGGATGAGGGGGTGTGAGCTCCCTCAGCTGTGCCCGGGATGAGGGGGTGTGATCTCCCTCAGCTGTGCCCGGGATGAGGGGGTGTGATCTCCCTCAGCTGTGCCCGGAATGAGGGGGTGTGATCTCCCTCAGCTGTGCCCGGGATGAGGGGGTGTGATCTCCCTCAGCTGTGCCCGGGATGAGGGGGTGTGATCTCCCTCAGCTGTGCCCGGGATGAGGGGGTGTGATCTCCCTCAGCTGTGCCCGGGATGAGGGGGTGTGATCTCCCTCAGCTGTGCCCGGGATGAGGGGGTGTGATCTCCCTCAGCTGTGCCCGGGATGAGGGGGTGTGAGCTCCCTCAGCTGTGCCCGGGATGAGGGGGTGTGATCTCCCTTACTGTGCCCGGGATGAGGGGGTGTGATCTCCCTTAGCCGTGCCCGGGATGAGGGGGTGTGAGCTCCCTCAGCTGTGCCCGGGATGAGAGGGTGTGATCTCCCTCAGCTGTGCCCGGGATGAGGGGGTGTGAGCTCCCTCAGCTGTGCCCGGGATGAGGGGGTGTGATCTCCCTTACTGTGCCCCGGATGAGGGGGTGTGATCTCCCTTAGCCGTGCCCGGGATGAGGGGGTGTGAGCTCCCTTACTGTGCCCGGGATGAGGGGGTGTGATCTCCCTTAGCCGTGCCCGGGATGAGGGGGTGTGAGCTCCCTTAGCTGTGCCCGGGATGAGGGGGTGTGAGCTCCCTTAGCTGTGCCCGGGATGAGGGGGTGTGAGCTCCCTTACTGTGCCCGGGATGAGGGGGTGTGAGCTCCCGCAGCTGTGCCCGGGATGAGGGGGTGTGATCTCCCTCAGCTGTGCCCGGGATGAGGGGGTGTGATCTCCCTTCACTGTGCCCGGGATGAGGGGGTGTGAGCTCCCTCAGCTGTGCCCGGGATGAGGGGGTGTGAGCTCCCTCAGCTGTGCCCGGGATGAGGGGGTGTGAGCTCCCTCAGCTGTGCCCGGGATGAGGGGGTGTGAGCTCCCTCAGCTGTGCCCGGGATGAGGGGGTGTGAGCTCCTTTACTGTGCCCCGGATGAGGGGGTGTGAGCTCCCTTACTGTGCCCGGGATGAGGGGGTGTGAGCTCCCTTACTGTGCCCCGGATGAGGGGGTGTGAGCTCCCTCAGCTGTGCCCGGGATGAGGGGGTGTGATCTCCCTCAGCTGTGCCCGGGATGAGGGGGTGTGATCTCCCTCAGCTGTGCCCGGGATGAGGGGGTGTGATCTCCCTAAGCTGTGCCCGGGATGAGGGGGTGTGATCTCCCTCAGCTGTGCCCGGGATGAGGGGGTGTGATCTCCCTCAGCTGTGCCCGGGATGAGGGGGTGTGATCTCCCTCAGCTGTGCCCGGGATGAGGGGGTGTGATCTCCCTTAGCCGTGCCCGGGATGAAGGGGTGTGATCTCCCTCAGCTGTGCCCGGGATGAGGGGGTGTGAGCTCCCTCAGCTGTGCCCGGGATGAGGGGGTGTGATCTCCCTTACTGTGCCCGGGATGAGGGGGTGTGATCTCCCTTAGCCGTGCCCGGGATGAGGGGGTGTGAGCTCCCTTACTGTGCCCGGGATGAGGGGGTGTGATCTCCCTTAGCCGTGCCCGGGATGAGGGGGTGTGAGCTCCCTTAGCTGTGCCCGGGATGAGGGGGTGTGATCTCCCTCAGCTGTGCCCGGGATGAGGGGGTGTGAGCTCCCTTACTGTGCCCGGGATGAGGGGGTGTGATCTCCCTTACTGTGCCCGGGATGAGGGGGTGTGAGCTCCCTCAGCTGTGCCCGGGATGAGGGGGTGTGATCTCCCTTACTGTGCCCGGGATGAGGGGGTGTGAGCTCCCCTAACCGTGCCCAGGGTGGGGGGGAGCGTGATGTGAGTTCCCTCGCTCTGTCCAGGAATGAGGATGTTTGGGGTGCCGAGGACTGGTAGCGTCTATGGGGAGTGAATTGTTCTCCCTGAGAATCAGGGCTATCACCGGCATATGTTGTGAAATGTGTTGTTTTGCAACAGCAGTTTATTGTGATACATAATGGTAAAAACTATAACTTACAATAAGAAATAGAAATGTGAAGTTCAGTAAGCAGTGCTAAGAGAGAAGCATACCAGTACGGGTTCGTTGTCCGTTCAGAAATCTGATGACGAAGGGTAGAAGCCTGCTTCTGAAACATTGAGTGTGTGTCTTCAGGCTCGTGTACCTCCTCCCTGATGGTAACGATGAGAACAGGGCATGTCCCAGGCGATGAGGGTCTGTAATGATGGGTGCTGTCTTTTTGAGGCATTGCCTTTGAAGTCGTCCTCGATTCTGGGGAGGCTGGTGCCCGCGATGCAGCTGGCTCAGTTTACAGTTTTCCGATTTTGTGCTGTGGCCTCTCCATACCAGGCGGTGATGGAACCAGTTAGTGTACTCTCTCAGCTGGGGAGGGTGAGGGGTTCGGAGTCTGAGAGGGCGAGCTGGGGTTAAGCACCCCAGGTGGTGGGTTGACCAGTCTAGCAAGGGGAGAAGGGCTGATGGGCTCACGCTGGACGGAGTGGCAGTCTGGGACAGTCATGGGGGCTGCATCTCCTCCACTGACTGCTGCCCTTTTCTCACAGTCTACATGCAATGTGGATGTCCCCTGGCAGGGTGGGCTGTAGGCCAGTGGGTGGAGGACCTGGCTCACCCAGCCTCTAAACAGTGCCCCTCTCTCCACAGCCTACACGCAATGCAAGCTCGGCGGCCTCCAGTGTGGGCACGGCCTCATCTGCCACCCCGTCACCGTCAGCCGGAGAGATGAGCAGCAGCGATCCAGGAACACCGGCACAGACCCCGCTGGCTGCCCCCGTCATGCCCACGCCTGCCGGTCTGGTGTCCCCCGTTGCTCCCCCGCTGCTCTCTCCCAAGGTGAGTGAGGGGACTGTAGGGTGGAGGGGGCTCCCTTTGCAGAGGATTGACCCTCACCTCTGGCTGTACGGGGTCACTCACCACATCCCATTGTGCAAACAGACACCCCCCAACACCTGATGGTTGTACATGATTGTTATACCGGACATAGGTGTGCGCACAGATGTTGAAGGACGTGTGGGAACAGAAGTCAGTGCAGTTAGTATTACAAGGGAAAAAGCCGAAAGACCGAAGGGTACATCAGTCACCCAGACCCTAGGGTTCTGAAAGAGTTAGTGGTAGGCATTGTTTAGGCATTAGTAACGATCTTTCAAAAATCATTGCACTCTGGCACAGTGCCAGAGGACTGGAAAATTGTAAATGTCACTCCACTCTTTAAGAAAGGAGGAAGGCAGCAGAAAGGAAATTACAGACCAGTTAGCCTGACCTCAGAGGTTGGGAAGATGTTGGAGTCAATTGTTAAGGGTGAGGTTATGGAGTACTTGGTGACACAGGACAAGATAGGACAAAGTCAGCATGGTTTCCTTAAGGGAAAATCTTGTCTGATGAACCTGTTGGAATTCTTGGTAGAGATTACAAGTAGGATAGATAAAGGGGATGAAGTGGATGTTGTATATTTGGACTTTCAGAAGGCCTTTGACAAGGTGCCACACATGAGGCTGCTTACCAAGTTCAGAGTCTATGGTATCACAGGAAAGTTACTGGCATGGTTAGAGCATCGGCTGATTGGTAGGAGGCAGCGAGTGGGAATAAAAGGATCTTTTTCTGGTTGGCTGCCAGTGACTAGTGGTGTTCAGCAGGGGTCGATGTTGGGACCACTTCTTTTTATGCTGTATATAAATGATTTAGATGATGGAATAGATGGCTTTGTTGCCAAGTTTACAGATGATATGAAGATTGATGGAGGGGCAGGTAGTGTTGAGGAAACAGGTAGGATGCAGAAGGACTTAGACAGATTAGGAGAATGGGCAAGAAACTGGCAAGTGAAATACAATGTTGGAAAATGCATGGACATGCACCTTGGTAGTAGAAATAAATGCGCAGAATATTTTCTAAATGGGGAGAAAATCCAAAAATCTGAGATGCAAGGGGACTTGGGAGTCCTTGTGCAGAACACAAGGTAAGCTTGTAAGTAGAGTGGTGGTGAGGAAGGCAAATGCCATGTTTGCATTCATTTCAAGAGGTCTAGAATACAAGAGCAGGGATGTGATGCTGAGGCTTTATAAGGCACTGGTGAGGCCTCACCTTGAGTATTGTCAACAGTTTTGATCTCCTCATCTTAGAAAAGATGTGCTGGCATTGGAGAGGGTCCAGAGGAGGTTCACACGGTTGATTATTGGAATGAAAGTGTTATCATAGGAGGAACGTTTGGCTCTGGGTCTGTACTCGCTGGAATTTAGAAGCTGCAGGGGGATGTTATTGAAACCTTTTGAATGTTGAAAGGCCTGGATAGAGTAAAAGTGAAAAGGATATTTCCCATAGTAGGAGAATCTAGGACAAGAAGGCACAGCCTCAGGATATTGGGCATCCATTTAAAACAGAGATGCGGATAAATTTCTTTATCCAGAGAGACCATAAGACCATAAGATACAGGAGCAGAAGTAGACCATTCAGCCCATCGAGTCTGCTCCTCCATTCAGTCGTGGGCAGATCCAATTCTTCCAGTCATCCCTGCTGTCTTGCCTTCTCCACATACCTTTTGATGCCCTGGCTAATCAAGAACCTATCTATCTCTGCCTTAAATGCACCCAATGACTTGGTCTCCACAGCCACTCGTGGCAACAAATTCTACAGATTTACCATCCTCTGACTAAAGCAATTTCTCCGCATCTCTGTTCTAAATGGACGTCCTTCAGTCATGAAGACATGCCCTCTTGTCCTAGACTTCCCCACCATGGGAAATAGCTTTGCTGTATCTAATCTGTTCAGGCCTTTTAACATTTGGAATGTTTCTATGAGATCCCCCCCCTCATTCTCCTGAACTCCAGGGAATATAACCCAAGAGCTGCCAGACGTTCCTCATATGATAACCCTTTCATTCCTGGAATCATTCTTGTGAATCTTCTCTGGACCCTCACCAATGTCAGTGTATCGTTTCTAAAGTAAGGAGCCCAAAACTGCACAGAATTCTCACGAGTGCCTTATAGAGCCTCAACATCACATCCCTGCTGTTATATTCTATAACTCTAGAAATGATTGCCAACATTGCATTCGCCTTCTTCACATCCAACTCAACCTGGAGGTTAACCTTAGGGTATCCTGCACAAGGACTCCCAAGTCCCTTTGCATCTCTGCATTTTGAATTCTCTCCCCATCTAAATAATAGTCTGCCTGTTTAATTCTTCCATCAAAGTGCATGACCGTACACTTTCCAACATTGTATTTCATTTGCCACTTATTTGCCCATTCACCTAAACTGAGTCTCCCTGCAAGCTCCGTTTTCTCAACTCTACCCGCTCATCCACCTACCTTTGTATCATCGGCAAATTTAGCTACAAATCCATTAACTCCATAGTCCAAATCTTTGACGTACTTTGTAAAAAGCAGCGGTCCCAACACCGACCCCTGTGGAACTCCACTGGTAACTGGCAGCCAGCCAGAATAGGATCCCTTTATTCCCACTCTCTGTTTTCTGCCGACCAGCCAATGCTCCACCCATGTTAGTAACTTCCCTGTAATTCCATGGGCTCTTAGCTTGCTAAGCAGCCTCATGTGCAGTACCTTGTCAAAGGCCTTCTGAAAATCCAAGTACAGCACACCTACTGTATCTCCTTTTTCTACCCTGCTTGTCATTTCCTCAAAGAATTGCAGTAGGTTTGTCAGGCAGGATCTTCCTTTCAAGAAACCATGCTGGTTTTGGCCTATCTTGTCATGTGCCTCCAGATATTCTGTAATCTCATCCCTAACAAAGGTGGTAAATTTGTGGAATTTATTACCCCAGGCAGCTGTTGAGGCCAGGTTGTTGGGTATCTAAGGCAGAGATTGATAGGTACTTGATTGGCCACGGCATCAAATGTTATGGGGAGAAAACCAGGGAGTGGGACTAAGGAAGGGAAACGAGGATCAGCCATAATTGATCGGTGGAGCAGACTCAGTGGGCCAAATGGACTGATTCTGCTCCTATGTGTTCTGGTCTGATGTTGGACCTGATCCAACATCTGGTCTGGGCTGAGTTGCCCTCACACTGCCAAGAGCTGATGTGCTCTGTGGGAAGGGGGTGGGGTAAGTGATCCAACTTTACAGGAGGAAGAGGGTCTCCGGGGTGGTGGGGATGGGAGCCAGTGCCTGGGCCCAGGCAGTGTGGATGGAGAGTAATTGGCCATATTGGTGTTACAGGAGGAAGAGGGTCTCTGGAGTGGTGGGGATGGGAGCCAGTCCCTTTGCCCAGGCAGTGTGGATGGAGAGTAATTGGCCATGTTGGTGTTACAGGAGGAAGAGGGTCTCCGGGCGCAGGTCAGAGACCTGGAGGAGAAGCTGGAGACACTGCGGATGAAACGGAACGAGGACCGGGCCAAGCTGAAGGAATTGGAGAAGAGCCGTATCCAACTGGAACAGCTGCAGGAGTGGAAGCACAAGATGCAGGAACAGCAGGCTGAGCTGCAGCGGCAGCTCAAGGAGGCTAAGAAGGTCGACACCCACCCAGGGCACAGGGGAGGGAGAGGGGCTGTGTGTGACGAGTGGACAGTGCATACGAAAGACACCAGGCAGTAGTCATTAAGGCACATTAGCTTGTTTTTCTGAGGTACCATGAAAATAATAGAGGACTTGAACATTTCCTGAATTGCCTTCCTCAATTTTCCTTGTTACCTCTCATACATTCCTCCTAAACTGCCCTCCCAATTCACTTGTTACCTCCAATTAATTCCTCCTAAACTGCCCTCTCAATTAATTCGTTACCTCTAATTAATTCCTCCTGTGCTGCCCTCTCAATTCACTGGTTACATCGAAAGGCAGTGTCCTCTCTCTGATAACAGAGCAATTCCACCAGTGATCAAAAGGCAGTGTCCTCTCTCTGACAACAGAGCAATCCCACCAGTGATCAAAAGGCAGTGTCCTCTATCTCATAGAGAAATCCCACCAGTAATCAAAAGGCAGTGTCCTCTCTCTGATAGCGGAGTGATCCCACCAGTGATCAAAAGGCAGTGTCCTCTCTCTGAAAACAGAGTGATCCCACCAGTGATCAAAAGGCAGTGTCCTCTCTCTGATAACAGAGCGATCCCACCAGTGATCACAAGGCAGTGTCCTCTCTCTCATAGAGCGATCCCACCAGTGATCAAAAGGAGTGATCACAAGGCAGTGTCCTCTCTCTCATAGAGCGATCCCACCAGTGATCAAAAGGCAGTGTCCTCTCTCTCATAGAGCGATCCCACCAGTGATCACAAGGCAGTGTCCTCTCACTCGTAGAGCGATCCCACCAGTGATCAAAAGGCAGTGTCCTCTCTCTCTGATAACTGAGCGATCCCACCAGTGATCACAAGGCAGTGTCCTCTCTCTCTGATAACAGAGCGATCCCACCAGTGATCAAAAGACAGTGTCCTCTCTGAAAACAGAGCGATCCCACCAGTAATCAAAACGCAATGTCCTCTCTCTCTGATAACAGAGTGATCCCACCAGTGATCAAAAGGCAGTGTCCTCTCTCTCATAGAGCGATCCCACCAGTGATCAAAAGGCAGTGTCCTCTCTGATAACAGAGCGATCCCACCAGTGATCACAAGGCAGTGTCCTCTCTCTCTGATAACAGAGTGATCCCACCAGTGATCAAAAGGCAGTATCCTCTCTCTGATAACAGAGCGATCCCACCAGTGATCACAAGGCAGTGTCCTCTCTCTCTCATAACAGAGTAATCCCAACAGTGATCAAAAGGCAGTGTCCTCTCTGATAACGGAGTGATCCCACCAGTGATCAAAAGGCAGTGTCCTCTCTCTGATAACAGAGCGATCCCACCAGTGATCAAAAGGCAGTGTCCTCTCTCTGATAACAGAGCGATCCCACCAGTGATCAAAAGGCAGTGTCCTCTCTCTCTGATAACAGAGTGATCCCACCAGTGATCAAAAGGCAGTGTCCTCTCTCTCTGATAACAGAGCGATCCCACCAGTGATCAAAAGGCAGTGTCCTCTCTCTGATAACAGAGCGATCCCACCAGTGATCACAAGGCAGTGTCCTCTCTCTGATAACAGAGCGATCCCACCAGTGATCACAAGGCAGTGTCCTCTCTCTCATAGAGCGATCCCACCAGTGATCAAAAGGCAGTGTCCTCTCTCTGATAACAGAGCGATCCCACCAGTGATCAAAAGGCAGTGTCCTCTCTCTCACAGAGCAATCCCACCAGCGATCACAAGGCAGTCCTCTCTCTCATAGAGCAATCCCACCAGTGATCAAAAGGCAGTGTGCTCGCTCTGATAACTGAGTGATCCCACCAGTGATCAAAAGGCAGTGTCCTCTCTCTGATAACAGAGCGATCCCACCAGTGATCAAAAGGCAGTGTCCTCTCTCTGATAACAGAGCGATCCCACCAGTGATCAAAAGGCAGTGTCCTCTCTCTCATAACAGAGCGATCCCACCAGTGATCACAAGGCAGTGTCCTCTCTCTCTGATAACAGAGCGATCCCACCAGTGATCAAAAGGCAGTGTCCTCTCTGAAAACAGAGCGATCCCACCAGTGTCAAAAGGGAATGTCCTCTCTCTCATAGGGCAATCCCACCAGTGATCAAAAGGCAGTGTCCTCTCTCTGATAACAGAGCGATCCCACCAGTGATCAAAAGGCAGTGTCCTCTCTCTGATAACGGAGCGATCCCACCAGTGATCAAAAGGCAGTGTCCTCTCTCTGATAACAGAGTGATCCCACCAGTGATCAAAAGGCAGTGTCCTCTCTGATAACAGAGCGATCCCACCAGTGATCACAAGGCAGTGTCCTCTCTCTCTGATAACAGAGCTATCCCACCAGTGATCAAAAGGCAGTGTCCTCTCTCTGATAACAGAGCGATCCCACCAGTGATCAAAAGGCAGTGTCCTCTCTCTCATAGATCAATCCCACCAGTGATCAAAAGGCAGTGTCCTCTCTCTCTGATAACAGAGTGATCCCACCAGTGATCAAAAGGCAGTGTCCTCTCTCTCATGGAGCAATCCCACCAGTGATCAAAAGGCAGTGTCCTCTCTCTGAGAACAGAGTGATCCCACCAGTGATCAAAAGGCAGTGTCCTCTCTCTGATAACAGAGCGATCCCACCAGTGATCAAAAGGCAGTGTCCTCTCTGATAACAGAGCGATCCCACCAGTGATCACAAGGCAGTGTCCTCTCTCTCATAGATCGACCCCACCAGTGATCAAAAGGCAGTGTCCTCTCTCTCTGATAACAGAGTGATCCCACCAGTGATCAAAAGGCAGCATCCTCTCTCTGATAACAGAGCGATCCCACCAGTGATCAAAAGGCAGTGTCCTCTCTCTCTGATAACAGAGCGATCCCACCAGTGATCAAAAGGCAGTGTCCTCTCTGATAACAGAGCGATCCCACCAGTGATCAAAAGGCAGTGTCCTCTCTCTCATAGAGCAATCCCACCAGTGATCAAAAGGCAGTATCTTCTCTCTCATAGAGCGATCCCACCAGTGATCAAAAGGCAGTGTCCTCTCTGATAACAGAGCGATCCCACCAGAGATCACAAGGCAGTGTCCTCTCTCTCATAGAGCGACCCTACCAGTGATCAAAAGGCAGTGTCCTCTCTCTCTGATAACAGAGCGATCCCACCAGTGATCACAAGGCAGTGTCCTCTCTCTCTGATAACAGAGCGATCCCACCAGTGATCAAAAGGCAGTGTCCTCTCTGATAACAGAGCGATCCCACCAGTCATGAAAAGACAGTGTCCTCTCTCTCATAGAGCAATCGCACCAGTGATCAAAAGGCAGTGTCCTCTCTCTGATAACAGAGCGATCCCACCAGTGATCACAAGGCAGTGTCCTCTCTCTCTGATAACAGAGCGATCCCACCAGAGATCAAAAGGCAGTGTCCTCTCTGAAAACAGAGCGATCCCACCAGTGATCAAAAGGCAGTGTCCTCTCTCTCATAGAGCAATCCCACCAGTGATCAAAAGGCAGTATCCTCTCTCTCATAGAGCGATCCCACCAGTGATCAAAAGGCAGTGTCCTCTCTGATATCAGAGCGATCCCACCAGAGATCACAAGGCAGTGTCCTCTCTCTCATAGAGCGACCCTACCAGTGATCAAAAGGCAGTGTCCTCTCTCTCTGATAACAGAGCGATCCCACCAGTGATCACAAGGCAGTGTCCTCTCTCTCTGATAACAGAGCGATCCCACCAGTGATCAAAAGGCAGTGTCCTCTCTGATAACAGAGCGATCCCACCAGTCATGAAAAGACAGTGTCCTCTCTCTCATAGAGCAATCGCACCAGTGATCAAAAGGCAGTGTCCTCTCTCTGATAACAGAGTGATCCCACCAATGATCAAAAGGCAGTCCTCTCTGATAACAGAGCGATCCAACCAGTGATCACAAGGCAGTGTCCTCTGTCGGATAACAGAGCAATCCCACCAGTGATCAAAAGGCAGTGTCCTCTCTTTGATAATGTAGCGATCCCACCAGTGATCTAAAGGCAGTGTCCTCTCTCTGATAACAGAGCGATCCCACCAGTGATCACAAGGCAGTGTCCTCTCTCTCTGATAACAGAGCGATCCCACCAGTGATCAAAAGGCAGTGTCCTCTCTCTCTGATAACAGAGTGATCCCACCAGTGATCAAAAGGCAGTGTCCTCTCTCTCATAGAGCAATCCCACCAGTGATCAAAAGGCAGTGTCCTCTCTCCGATAACAGAGCGATCCCACCAGTGATCACAAGGCAGTGTCCTCTCTCTGATAACAGAGCGATCCCACCAGTGATCACAAGGCAGTGTCCTCTCTCTCATAGAGCGATTCCACCAGTGATCAAAAGACATTGTCCTCTCTCGCTCTGATAACAGAGTGATCCCACCAGTGATCAAAAGGCAGTGTCCTCTCATAGAGCAATCCCACCAGCGATCACAAGGCAGTCCTCTCTCTCATAGAGCAATCCCACCAGTGATCAAAAGGCAGTCCTCTCTCTGATAACGGAGTGATCCCACCAGTGATTAAAATGCAGTGTCCTCTCTCTCATAGAGCGACCCTACCAGTGATCAAAAGGCAGTGTCCTCTCTCTCTGATAACAGAGCGATCCCACCAGTGATCACAAGGCAGTGTCCTCTCTCTCTGATAACAGAGCGATCCCACCAGTGATCACAAGGCAGTGTCCTCTCTCTCTGATAACAGAGCGATCCCACCAGAGATCAAAAGGCAGTGTCGTCTCTGAAAACAGAGCGATCCCACCAGTGATCAAAAGGCAGTGTCCTCTCTCTCATAGAGCAATCCCACCAGTGATCAAAAGGCAGTGTCCTCTCTCTGAGAACAGAGCAATCCCACCAGTGATCAAAAGGCAGTGTCCTCTCTCTGATAACGGAGCGATCCCACCAGTGATCAAAAGGCAGTGTCCTCTCTCTCATAGAGCAATCCCACCAGTGATCAAAAGGCAGTGTCCTCTCTGATAACAGAGCGATCCCACCAGTGATCACAAGGCAGTGTCCTCTCTCTCTGATAACAGAGCGATCCCACCAGTAATCACAAGGCAGTGTCCTCTCTCTCTGATAACAGAGCGATCCCATCAGTGATCAAAAGGCAGTGTCCTCTCTCTCATAGATCGACCCCACCAGTGATCAAAAGGCAGTGTCCTCTCTCTCTGATAACAGAGTGATCCCACCAGTGATCAAAAGGCAGTGTCCTCTCTCTCATGGAGCAATCCCACCAGTGATCAAAAGGCAGTTTCCTCTCTCTGAGAACAGAGTGATCCCACCAGTGATCAAAAGGCAGTGTCCTCTCTCTGATAACAGAGCGATCCCACCAATGATCAAAAGGCAGTGTCCTCTCTGATAACAGAGCGATCCCACCAGTGATCACAAGGCAGTGTCCTCTCTCTCATAGAGCGACGCCACCAGTGATCTAAAGACAGTGTCGTCTCTCTCTGATAACAGAGTGATCCCACCAGTGATCAAAAGGCAGCATCCTCTCTCTGATAACAGAGCGATCCCACCAGTGATCACAAGGCAGTGTCCTCTCTCTCTGATAACAGAGCGATCCCACCAGAGATCAAAAGGCAGTGTCCTCTCTGAAAACAGAGCGATCCCACCAGTGATCAAAAGGCAGTGTCCTCTCTCTCATAGAGCAATCCCACCAGTGATCAAAAGGCAGTATCTTCTCTCTCATAGAGCGATCCCACCAGTGATCAAAAGGCAGTGTCCTCTCTGATATCAGAGCGATCCCACCAGAGATCACAAGGCAGTGTCCTCTCTCTCATAGAGCGACCCTACCAGTGATCAAAAGGCAGTGTCCTCTCTCTCTGATAACAGAGCGATCCCACCAGTGATCACAAGGCAGTGTCCTCTCTCTCTGATAACAGAGCGATCCCACCAGTGATCAAAAGGCAGTGTCCTCTCTGATAACAGAGCGATCCCACCAGTCATGAAAAGACAGTGTCCTCTCTCTCATAGAGCAATCGCACCAGTGATCAAAAGGCAGTGTCCTCTCTCTGATAACAGAGCGATCCCACCAGTGATCACAAGGCAGTGTCCTCTCTCTCTGATAACAGAGCGATCCCACCAGAGATCAAAAGGCAGTGTCCTCTCTGAAAACAGAGCGATCCCACCAGTGATCAAAAGGCAGTGTCCTCTCTCTCATAGAGCAATCCCACCAGTGATCAAAAGGCAGTATCCTCTCTCTCATAGAGCGATCCCACCAGTGATCAAAAGGCAGTGTCCTCTCTGATATCAGAGCGATCCCACCAGAGATCACAAGGCAGTGTCCTCTCTCTCATAGAGCGACCCTACCAGTGATCAAAAGGCAGTGTCCTCTCTCTCTGATAACAGAGCGATCCCACCAGTGATCACAAGGCAGTGTCCTCTCTCTCTGATAACAGAGCGATCCCACCAGTGATCAAAAGGCAGTGTCCGCTCTCTGAGAACAGAGTGATCCCACCAGTGATCAAAAGGCAGTGTCCTCTCTCTGATAACAGAGCGATCCCACCAGTGATCACAAGGCAGTGTCCTCTCTCTGATAACAGAGCGATCCCACCAGTGATCACAAGGCAGTGTCCTTTCTCTCACAGAGCAATCCCACCAGCGATCACAAGGCAGTCCTCTCTCTCATAGAGCAATCCCACCACTGATCAAAAGGCAGTGTGCTCGCTCTGATAACTGAGTGATCCCACCAGTGATCAAAAGGCAGTGTCCTCTCTCTGATAACAGAGCGATCCCACCAGTGATCACAAGGCAGTGTCCTCTCTCTGATAACAGAGCGATCCCACCAGTGATCAAAAGGCAGTGTCCTCTCTCTGATAACAGAGCGATCCCACCAGTGATCAAAAGGCAGTGTCCTCTCCCTCTGATAACAGAGTGATCCCACCAGTGATCAAAAGGCAGTGTCCTCTCTCTCATAGAGCGATCCCACCAGTGATGAAAAGGGAGTGTCCTCTCTCTCTGATAACAGAGTGATCACACCAGTGATCACAAGGCAGTGTCCTCTGTCTCTGATAACAGAGTGATTCCACCAGTGATCAAAAGGCAGTGTCCTCTCTCTGATAACAGAGCGATCCAACCAGTGATCACAAGGCAGTGTCCTCTGTCGGATAACAGAGCAATCCCACCAGTGATCAAAAGGCAGTGTCCTCTCTGATAACAGAGCGATCCAACCAGTGATCACAAGGCAGTGTCCTCTGTCTCTGATAACAGAGTGATCCCACCAGTGATCAAAAGGCAGTGTCCTCTCTCTGATAACAGAGCGATCCCACCAGTGATCAAAAGGCAGTGTCCTCTCTCTCATAGAGCGATCCCACCCATGATCAAAAGGCAGTGTCCTCTCTTTGATAATGTAGCGATCCCACCAGTGATCAAAAGGCAGTGTCCTCTCTGTGATAACAGAGCGATCCCACCAGTGATCACAAGGCAGTGTCCTCTCTCTCTGATAACAGAGCGATCCCACCAGTGATCAAAAGGCAGTGTCCTCTCTCTCATAGAGAAATCCCACGAATGATCAAAAGACAGTGTCCTCTCTCTGATAACGGAGTGATCCCACCAGTGATCAAAAGGCACTGTCCTCTCTCTGATAACAGAGTGATCCCACCAGTGATCAAAAGGCAGTGTCCTCTCCCTGATAACAGAGCGATCCCACCAGTGATCACAAGGCAGTGTCATCTCTCTCTGATAACAGAGTGATCCCACCAGTGATCAAAAGGTAGTGTCCTCTCTCTCATAGAGCGACCCCACCAGTGATCTAAAGGCAGTGTCCTCTCTCTCTGATAACAGAGTGATCCCACCAGTGATCAAAAGGCAGCATCCTCTCTCTGATAACAGAGCGATCCCGCCAGTGATCACAAGGCAGTGTCCTCTCTCTCATAGGGCGATCCCACAAGTGATCAAAAGACATTGTCCTCTCTCTCTCTGATAACAGAGCGATCCCACCAGAGATCAAAAGGCAGTGTCCTCACTGAAAACAGAGCGATCCCACCAGTGATCAAAAGGCAGTGTCCTCTCTCTCATAGAGCAATCCCACCAGTGATCAAAAGGCAGTGTCCTCTCTCTCATAGAGCGATCCCACCAGTGATCAAAAGGCAGTGTCCTCTCTGATAACAGAGCGATCACACCAGTGATCAAAAGGCAGTGTCCTCTCTCTCATAGAGCGACCCCACCAGTGATCAAAAGGCAGTGTCCTCTCTCTCTGATAACAGAGCTATCCCACCAGTGATCACAAGGCAGTGTCCTCTCTCTCTGATAACAGAGCGATCCCACCAGTGATCAAAAGGCAGTGTCCTCTCTGATAACAGAGCGATCCCACCAGTTATGAAAAGGCAGTGTCCTCTCTCTCATAGAGCAATCGCACCAGTGATCAAAAGACAGTGTCCTCTCGCTGATAACAGAGCGATCCCACCAGTGATCAAAAGGCAGTGTCCTCTCTGATAACAGAGCGATCCCACCAGTGATCACAAGGCAGTGTCCTCTCTCTCATAGAGCGACCCCACCAGTGATCAAAAGGCAGTGTCCTCTCTCTCTGATAACAGAGCGATCCCACCAGTAATCACAAGGCAGTGTCCTCTCTCTCTGATAACAGAGCGATCCCATCAGTGATCAAAAGGCAGTGTCCTCTCTCTCATAGAGCAATCCCACCAGTGATCAAAAGGCAGTGTCCTCTCTCTCATAGAGCAATCCCACCAGTGATCAAAAGGCAGTGTCCTCTCTCTGAGAACAGAGCGATCCCACCAGTGATCACTAGGCAGTGTCCTCTCTTTCTGATAACAGAGCGATCCCACCAGTGATCAAAAGGCAGTGTCCTCCCTCTGATAACAGAGTGATCCCACCAGTGATCAAAAGGCAGTGTCCTCTCTCTCATAGAGCGATCCCACCAGTGATGAAAAGGGAGTGTCCTCTCTCTCTGATAACAGAGTGATCACACCAGTGATCACAAGGCAGTGTCCTCTGTCTCTGATAACAGAGTGATCCCACCAGTGATCAAAAGGCAGTGTCCTCTCTCTGATAACAGAGCGATCCCACCAGTGATCAAAAGGCAGTGTCCTCTCTCTCATAGAGCGATCCCACCAGTGATCAAAAGGCAGTGTCCTCTCTTTGATAATGTAGCGATCCCACCAGTGATCTAAAGGCAGTGTCCTCTCTCTGATAACAGAGCGATACCAACAGTGATCACAAGGCAGTGTCCTCTCTCTCTGATAACTGAGCGATCCCACCAGTGATCAAAAGGCAGTGTCCTCTCTCTCTGATAACAGAGTGATCCCACCAGTGATCAAAAGGCAGTGTCCTCTCTCTCATAGAGCAATCCCACCAGTGATCAAAAGGCAGTGTCCTCTCTCTGATAACAGAGCGATCCCACCAGTGATCACAAGGCAGTGTCCTCTCTCTCTGATAACAGAGCGATCCCACCAGTGATCACAAGGCAGTGTCCTCTCTCTCATAGAGCGATTCCACCAGTGATCAAAAGACATTGTCCTCTCTCGCTCTGATAACAGAGTGATCCCACCAGTGATCAAAAGGCAGTGTCCTCTCATAGAGCAATCCCACCAGCGATCACAAGGCAGTCCTCTCTCTCATAGAGCAATCCCACCAGTGATCAAAAGGCAGTCCTCTCTCTGATAACGGAGTGATCCCACCAGTGATTAAAATGCAGTGTCCTCTCTCTCATAGAGCGACCCTACCAGTGATCAAAAGGCAGTGTCCTCTCTCTCTGATAACAGAGCGATCCCACCAGTGATCACAAGGCAGTGTCCTCTCTCTCTGATAACAGAGTGATCCCACCAGTGATCAAAAGGCAGTGTCCTCTCTGATAACAGAGCGATCCCACCAGTCATGAAAAGACAGTGTCCTCTCTCTCATAGAGCAATCGCACCAGTGATCAAAAGGCAGTGTCCTCTCTCTGATAACAGAGCGATCCCACCAGTGATCACAAGGCAGTGTCCTCTCTCTCTGATAACAGAGCGATCCCACCAGAGATCAAAAGGCAGTGTCCTCTCTGAAAACAGAGCGATCCCACCAGTGATCAAAAGGCAGTGTCCTCTCTCTCATAGAGCAATCCCACCAGTGATCAAAAGGCAGTATCCTCTCTCTCATAGAGCGATCCCACCAGTGATCAAAAGGCAGTGTCCTCTCTGATATCAGAGCGATCCCACCAGAGATCACAAGGCAGTGTCCTCTCTCTCATAGAGCAATCCCACCAGTGATCAAAAGGCAGTGTCCTCTCTCTCATAGAGCAATCCCACCAGTGATCAAAAGGCAGTATCCTCTCTCTCATAGAGCGATCCCACCAGTGATCAAAAGGCAGTGTCCTCTCTGATATCAGAGCGATCCCACCAGAGATCACAAGGCAGTGTCCTCTCTCTCATAGAGCGACCCTACCAGTGATCAAAAGGCAGTGTCCTCTCTCTCTGATAACAGAGCGATCCCACCAGTGATCACAAGGCAGTGTCCTCTCTCTCTGATAACAGAGCGATCCCACCAGTGATCAAAAGGCAGTGTCCTCTCTGATAACAGAGCGATCCCACCAGTCATGAAAAGACAGTGTCCTCTCTCTCATAGAGCAATCGCACCAGTGATCAAAAGGCAGTGTCCTCTCTCTGATAACAGAGTGATCCCACCAGTGATCACAAGGCAGTGTCATCTCTCTCTGATAACAGAGCGATCCAACCAGTGATCACAAGGCAGTGTCCTCTGTCGGATAACAGAGCAATCCCACCAGTGATCAAAAGGCAGTGTCCTCTCTGATAACAGAGCGATCCAACCAGTGATCACAAGGCAGTGTCCTCTGTCTCTGATAACAGAGTGATCCCACCAGTGATCAAAAGGCAGTGTCCTCTCTCTGATAACAGAGCGATCCCACCAGTGATCAAAAGGCAGTGTCCTCTCTCTCATAGAGCGATCCCACCCATGATCAAAAGGCAGTGTCCTCTCTTTGATAATGTAGCGATCCCACCAGTGATCAAAAGGCAGTGTCCTCTCTGTGATAACAGAGCGATCCCACCAGTGATCACAAGGCAGTGTCCTCTCTCTCTGATAACAGAGCGATCCCACCAGTGATCAAAAGGCAGTGTCCTCTCTCTCATATAGAAATCCCACGAATGATCAAAAGACAGTGTCCTCTCTCTGATAACGGAGTGATCCCACCAGTGATCAAAAGGCAGTGTCCTCTCTCTGATAACAGAGTGATCCCACCAGTGATCAAAAGGCAGTGTCCTCTCCCTGATAACAGAGCGATCCCACCAGTGATCACAAGGCAGTGTCATCTCTCTCTGATAACAGAGTGATCCCACCAGTGATCAAAAGGTAGTGTCCTCTCTCTCATAGAGCGACCCCACCAGTGATCTAAAGGCAGTGTCCTCTCTCTCTGATAACAGAGTGATCCCACCAGTGATCAAAAGGCAGCATCCTCTCTCTGATAACAGAGCGATCCCGCCAGTGATCACAAGGCAGTGTCCTCTCTCTCATAGGGCGATCCCACAAGTGATCAAAAGACATTGTCCTCTCTCTCTCTGATAACAGAGCGATCCCACCAGAGATCAAAAGGCAGTGTCCTCACTGAAAACAGAGCGATCCCACCAGTGATCAAAAGGCAGTGTCCTCTCTCTCATAGAGCAATCCCACCAGTGATCAAAAGGCAGTGTCCTCTCTCTCATAGAGCGATCCCACCAGTGATCAAAAGGCAGTGTCCTCTCTGATAACAGAGCGATCCCACCAGTGATCACAAGGCAGTGTCCTCTCTCTCATAGAGCGACCCCACCAGTGATCAAAAGGCAGTGTCCTCTCTCTCTGATAACAGAGCGATCCCACCAGTGATCAAAAGGCAGTGTCCTCTCTCTCTGATAACAGAGCGATCCCACCAGTGATCAAAAGGCAGTGTCCTCTCTGATAACAGAGCGATCCCACCAGTCATGAAAAGGCAGTGTCCTCTCTCTCATAGAGCAATCGCACCAGTGATCAAAAGGCAGTGTCCTCTCGCTGATAACAGAGCAATCCCACCAGTGATCAAAAGGCAGTGTCCTCTCTGATAACAGAGCGATCCCACCAGTGATCACAAGGCAGTGTCCTCTCTCTCATAGAGCGACCCCACCAGTGATCAAAAGGCAGTGTCCTCTCTCTCTGATAACAGAGCGATCCCACCAGTAATCACAAGGCAGTGTCCTCTCTCTCTGATAACAGAGCGATCCCATCAGTGATCAAAAGGCAGTGTCCTCTCTCTCATAGAGCAATCCCACCAGTGATCAAAAGGCAGTGTCCTCTCTCTCATAGAGCAATCCCACCAGTGATCAAAAGGCAGTGTCCTCTCTTTGATAACAGAGCGATCCCACCAGTGATCACTAGGCAGTGTCCTCTCTTTCTGATAACAGAGCGATCCCACCAGTGATCAAAAGGCAGTGTCCTCTCTCTGATAACAGAGCGATCCCACCAGTGGTCACAAGGCAGTGTCCTCTCTCTCATAGAGCGATCCCACCAGTGATCAAAAGGCAGTGTCCTCTCCCTCTGATAACAGAGTGATCCCACCAGTGATCAAAAGGCAGTGTCCTCTCTCTCATAGAGCGATCCCACCAGTGATGAAAAGGGAGTGTCCTCTCTCTCTGATAACAGAGTGATCACACCAGTGATCACAAGGCAGTGTCCTCTGTCTCTGATAACAGAGTGATTCCACCAGTGATCAAAAGGCAGTGTCCTCTCTCTGATAACAGAGCGATCCCACCAGTGATCAAAAGGCAGTGTCCTCTCTCTCATAGAGCGATCCCACCAGTGATCAAAAGGCAGTGTCCTCTCTTTGATAATGTAGCGATCCCACCAGTGATCTAAAGGCAGTGTCCTCTCTCTGATAACAGAGCGATACCACCAGTGATCACAAGGTAGTGTCCTCTCCCTCTTGAGCGATCCCACCAGTGATCAAAAGGCAGTGTCCTCTCTCTCTGATAACAGAGTGATCCCACCAGTGATCAAAAGGCAGTGTCCTCTCTCTCATAGAGCAATCCCACCAGTGATCAAAAGGCAGTGTCCTCTCTCTGATAACAGAGCGATCCCACCAGTGATCACAAGGCAGTGTCCTCTCTCTGATAACAGAGCGATCCCACCAGTGATCACAAGGCAGTGTCCTCTCTCTCATAGAGCGATTCCACCAGTGATCAAAAGACATTGTCCTCTCTCGCTCTGATAACAGAGTGATCCCACCAGTGATCAAAAGGCAGTTTCCTCTCATAGAGCAATCCCACCAGCGATCACAAGGCAGTCCTCTCTCTCATAGAGCAATCCCACCAGTGATCAAAAGGCAGTCCTCTCTCTGATAACGGAGTGATCCCACCAGTGATTAAAATGCAGTGTCCTCTCTCTGATAACAGAGTGATCCCACCAGTGATCAAAAGGCAGTGTCCTCTCTCTCATAGATTAATCCCACCAGCGATCACAAGGCAGTCCTATCTCTCATAGAGCGATCCCACCAGTGATCACAAGGCAGTGTCCTCTCACTCATAGGGCGATCCCACCAGTGATCAAAAGACATTGTCCTCTCTCTGATAACAGAGTGATCCCACCAGTTATCAAAAGGCAGTGTCCTCTCTCTCATAGAGCAATCCCACCAGTGATCAAAAGGCAGTGTCCTCTCTCTGATAACAGAGCGATCCCACCAGTGATCACAAGGCAGTGTCCTCTCTCTCATAGAGCGATCCCACCAGTGATCAAAAGGCAGTGTCCTCTCTCTGATAACAGAGTGATCCCACCAGTGATCAAAAGGCAGTGTCCTCTCTCTCATAGAGCAATCCCACCAGCGATCACAAGGCAGTCCTCTCTCTCATAGAGCAATCCCACCAGTGATCAAAAGGCAGTTTCCTCTCTCTGATAACAGAGCGATCCTACCAGTGATCAAAAGGCAGTCCTCTCTCTGATAACGGAGTGATCCCACCAGTGATCAAAAGGCAGTGTCCTCTCTCTGATAACAGAGCGATCCCACCAGTGATCAAAAGGCAGTGTCCTCTCTCTCATAGAGCAATCCCACCAGTGATCACAAGGCAGTGTCCTCTCTCTCATAGAGCAATCCCACCAGTGATCAAAAGGCAGTGTCCTCGCTCTGATAACGGAGTGATCCCACCAGTGATCAAAAGGCAGTGTCCTCTCTCTGATAACAGAGCGATCCCACCAGTGATCAAAAGGCAGTGTCCTCTCTCTGATAACAGAGCGATCCCACCAGTGATCACAAGGCAGTGTCCTCTCTCTCTGATAACAGAGCGATCCCACCAGTGATCAAAAGGCAGTGTCCTCTCTCTCATAGAGCAATCCCACCAGTGATCAAAAGGCAGTGTCCTCTCTCTCATAGAGCGATCCCACCAGTGATCACAAGGCAGTGTCCTCTCTCTGATAACAGAGTGATCCCACCAGTGATCAAAAGGCAGTGTCCTCTCTCTCATAGAGCAATCCCACCAGTGATCAAAAGGCAGTGTCCTCTCTCTGATAACAGAGCGATCCCACCAGTGATCACAAGGCAGTGTCCTCTCTCTGATAACAGAGCGATCCCACCAGTGATCAAAAGGCAGTGTCCTCTCTCTCATAGAGCGATCCCACCAGTGATCAAAAGGCAGTGTCCTCTCTCGCTCTGATAACAGAGTGATCCCACCAGTGATCAAAAGGCAGTGTCCTCTCATAGAGCAATCCCACCAGCGATCACAAGGCAGTCCTCTCTCTCATAGAGCAATCCCACCAGTGATCAAAAGGCAGTGTCCTCTCTCTGATAACAGAGCGATCCCACCAGTGATCAAAAGGCAGTGTCCTCTCTCTGATAACAGAGCGATCCCACCAGTGATGAAAAGGCAGTGTCCTCTCTCTCATAGATTAATCCCTCCAGCGATCACAAGGCAGTCCTCTCTCTCATAGAGCGATCCCACCAGTGATCACAAGGCAGTGTCCTCTCACTCATAGGGCGATCCCACCAGTGATCAAAAGGCAGTGTCCTCTGTCTCATAGAGCGATCCCATCAGTGATCAAAAGGCAGTGTCCTCTCTCTCATAGAGCAATCCCACCAGTGATCAAAAGGCAGTGTCCTCTCTCTCATAGAGCAATCCCACCAGTGATCAAAAGGCAGTGTCCTCTCTTTGATAACAGAGCGATCCCACCAGTGATCAAAAGGCAGTGTCCTCTCTCTGATAACAGAGCGATCCCACCAGTGATCAAAAGGCAGTGTCCTCTCTCTCATAGAGCGATCCCACCAGTGATCAAAAGGCAGTGTCCTCTCCCTCTGATAACAGAGTGATCCCACCAGTGATCAAAAGGCAGTGTCCTCTCTCTCATAGAGCGATCCCACCAGTGATGAAAAGGGAGTGTCCTCTCTCTCTGATAACAGAGTGATCACACCAGTGATCACAAGGCAGTGTCCTCTGTCTCTGATAACAGAGTGATCCCACCAGTGATCAAAAGGCAGTGTCCTCTCTCTGATAACAGAGCGATCCCACCAGTGATCAAAAGGCAGTGTCCTCTCTCTCATAGAGCGATCCCACCAGTGATCAAAAGGCAGTGTCCTCTCTTTGATAATGTAGCGATCCCACCAGTGATCTAAAGGCAGTGTCCTCTCTCTGATAACAGAGCGATACCAACAATGATCACAAGGCAGTGTCCTCTCTCTCTTGAGCGATCCCACCAGTGATCAAAAGGCAGTGTCCTCTCTCTCTGATAACAGAGTGATCCCACCAGTGATCAAAAGGCAGTGTCCTCTCTCTCATAGAGCAATCCCACCAGTGATCAAAAGGCAGTGTCCTCTCTCTGATAACAGAGCGATCCCACCAGTGATCACAAGGCAGTGTCCTCTCTCTGATAACAGAGCGATCCCACCAGTGATCACAAGGCAGTGTCCTCTCTCTCATAGAGCGATTCCACCAGTGATCAAAAGACATTGTCCTCTCTCGCTCTGATAACAGAGTGATCCCACCAGTGATCAAAAGGCAGTTTCCTCTCATAGAGCAATCCCACCAGCGATCACAAGGCAGTCCTCTCTCTCATAGAGCAATCCCACCAGTGATCAAAAGGCAGTCCTCTCTCTGATAACGGAGTGATCCCACCAGTGATTAAAATGCAGTGTCCTCTCTCTGATAACAGAGTGATCCCACCAGTGATCAAAAGGCAGTGTCCTCTCTCTCATAGATTAATCCCACCAGCGATCACAAGGCAGTCCTATCTCTCATAGAGCGATCCCACCAGTGATCACAAGGCAGTGTCCTCTCACTCAGAGCGCGATCCCACCAGTGATCAAAAGGCAGTGTCCTCTGTCTCATAGAGCGATCCCACCAGTGATCAAAAGGCAGTGTCCTCTCTCTGATAACAGAGCGATCCCACCAGTGATCAAAAGGCAGTGTCCTCTCTCTCTGATAACAGAGTGATCCCACCAGTGATCAAAAGGCAGTGTCCTCTCTCTCATAGAGCAATCCCACCAGTGATCAAAAGGCAGTGTCCTCTCTCTGATAACAGAGCGATCCCACCAGTGATCACAAGGCAGTGTCCTCTCTCTCATAGAGCGATTCCACCAGTGATCAAAAGACATTGTCCTCTCTCTCTGTGATAACAGTGTGATCCCACCAGTGATCAAAAGGCAGTGTCCTCTCTCTCATAGAGCAATCCCACCAGCGATCACAAGGCAGTCCTCTCTCTCATAGAGCAATCCCACCAGTGATCAAAAGGCAGTTTCCTCTCTCTGATAACAGAGCGATCCTACCAGTGATCAAAAGGCAGTCCTCTCTCTGATAACGGAGTGATCCCACCAGTGATCAAAAGGCAGTGTCCTCTCTCTGATAACAGAGCGATCCCACCAGTGATCAAAAGGCAGTGTCCTCTCTCTCATAGAGCAATCCCACCAGTGATCACAAGGCAGTCCTCTCTCTCATAGAGCAATCCCACCAGTGATCAAAAGGCAGTGTCCTCGCTCTGATAACGGAGTGATCCCACCAGTGATCAAAAGGCAGTGTCCTCTCTCTCATAGAGCAATCCCACCAGTGATCAAAAGGCAGTGTCCTCTCTCTGATAACAGAGCGATCCCACCAGTGATCAAAAGGCAGTGTCCTCTCTCTGATAACAGAGCGATCCCACCAGTGATCACAAGGCAGTGTCCTCTCTCTCATAGAGCGATTCCACCAGTGATCAAAAGACAGTGTCCTCTCTCGCTCTGATAACAGAGTGATCCCACCAGTGATCAAAAGGCAGTGTCCTCTCATAGAGCAATCCCACCAGCGATCACAAGGCAGTCCTCTCTCTCATAGAGCAATCCCACCAGTGATCAAAAGGCAGTTCCTCTCTCTGATAACGGAGTGATCCCACCAGTGATTAAAATGCAGTGTCCTCTCTCTGATAACAGAGTGATCCCACCAGTGATGAAAAGGCAGTGTCCTCTCTCTCATAGATTAATCCCTCCAGCGATCACAAGGCAGTCCTCTCTCTCATAGAGCGATCCCACCAGTGATCACAAGGCAGTGTCCTCTCACTCATAGGGCGATCCCACCAGTGATCAAAAGGCAGTGTCCTCTGTCTCATAGAGCGATCCCACCAGTGATCAAAAGGCAGTGTCCTCTCTCTGATAACAGAGCGATCCCACCAGTGATCAAAAGGCAGCGTCCTCTCTCTCTGATAACAGAGTGATCCCACCAGTTATCAAAAGGCAGTGTCCTCTCTCTCATAGAGCAATCCCACCAGCGATCACAAGGCAGTCCTCTCTCTGATAACGGAGTGATCCCACCAGTGATTAAAATGCAGTGTCCTCTCTCTCATAGAGCGACCCTACCAGTGATCAAAAGGCAGTGTCCTCTCTCTCTGATAACAGAGCGATCCCACCAGTGATCACAAGGCAGTGTCCTCTCTCTGATAACAGAGCGATCCCACCAGTGATCACAAGGCAGTGTCCTCTCTCTCATAGAGCGATTCCACCAGTGATCAAAAGACAGTGGCCTCTCTCTCTGTGATAACAGTGTGATCCCACCAGTGATCAAAAGGCAGTGTCCTCTCTCTCATAGAGCAATCCCACCAGCGATCACAAGGCAGTCCTCTCTCTCATAGAGCAATCCCACCAGTGATCAAAAGGCAGTTTCCACTCTCTGATAACAGAGCGATCCTACCAGTGATCAAAAGGCAGTCCTCTCTCTGATAACGGAGTGATCCCACCAGTGATCAAAAGGCAGTGTCCTCTCTCTGATAACAGAGCGATCCCACCAGTGATCAAAAGGCAGTGTCCTCTCTCTCATAGAGCAATCCCACCAGCGATCACAAGGCAGTCCTCTCTCTGATAACGGAGTGATCCCACCAGTGATCAAAATGCAGTGTCCTCTCTCTCATAGAGCGACCCTACCAGTGATCAAAAGGCAGTGTCCTCTCTCTCTGATAACAGAGCGATCCCACCAGTGATCACAAGGCAGTGTCCTCTCTCTCTGATAACAGAGCGATCCCACCAGTCATGAAAAGACAGTGTCCTCTCTCTCATAGAGCAATCGCACCAGTGATCAAAAGGCAGTGTCCTCTCTCTGATAACAGAGCGATCCCACCAGTGATCACAAGGCAGTGTCCTCTCTCTCTGATAACAGAGCGATCCCACCAGAGATCAAAAGGCAGTGTCCTCTCTGAAAACAGAGCGATCCCACCAGTGATCAAAAGGCAGTGTCCTCTCTCTCATAGAGCAATCCCACCAGTGATCAAAAGGCAGTGTCCTCTCTCTCATAGAGCAATCCCACCAGTGATCAAAAGGCAGTGTCCTCTCTCTCATAGAGCAATCCCACCAGTGATCAAAAGGCAGTGTCCTCTCTGAGATCAGAGCGATACCACCAGAGATCACAAGGCAGTGTCCTCTCTCTCATAGAGCGACCCTACCAGTGATCAAAAGGCAGTGTCCTCTCTCTCTGATAGCAGAGCGATCCCACCAGTGATCACAAGGCAGTGTCCTCTCTCTCTGATAACAGAGCGATCCGACCAGTGATCAAAAGGCAGTGTCCTCTCTGATAACAGAGCGATCCCACCAGTCATGAAAAGACAGTGTCCTCTCTCTCATAGAGCAATCGCACCAGTGATCAAAAGGCAGTGTCCTCTCTCTGATAACAGAGTGATCCCACCAATGATCAAAAGGCAGTCCTCTCTGATAACAGAGCGAACCAACCAGTGATCACAAGGCAGTGTCCTCTGTCGGATAACAGAGCAATCCCACCAGTGATCAAAAGGCAGTGTCCTCTCTGATAACAGAGCGATCCAACCAGTGATCACAAGGCAGTGTCCTCTGTCTCTGATAACAGAGTGATCCCACCAGTGATCAAAAGGCAGTGTCCTCTCTCTGATAACAGAGCGATCCCACCAGTGATCAAAAGGCAGTGTCCTCTCTCTCATAGAGCGATCCCACCCATGATCAAAAGGCAGTGTCCTCTCTTTGATAATGTAGCGATCCCACCAGTGATCAAAAGGCAGTGTCCTCTCTGTGATAACAGAGCGATCCCACCAGTGATCACAAGGCAGTGTCCTCTCTCTCTGATAACAGAGCGATCCCACCAGTGATCAAAAGGCAGTGTCCTCTCTCTCATAGAGAAATCCCACGAATGATCAAAAGACAGTGTCCTCTCTCTGATAACGGAGTGATCCCACCAGTGATCAAAAGGCAGTGTCCTCTCTCTGATAACAGAGTGATCCCACCAGTGATCAAAAGGCAGTGTCCTCTCCCTGATAACAGAGCGATCCCACCAGTGATCACAAGGCAGTGTCATCTCTCTCTGATAACAGAGTGATCCCACCAGTGATCAAAAGGTAGTGTCCTCTCTCTCATAGAGCGACCCCACCAGTGATCTAAAGGCAGTGTCCTCTCTCTCTGATAACAGAGTGATCCCACCAGTGATCAAAAGGCAGCATCCTCTCTCTGATAACAGAGCGATCCCGCCAGTGATCACAAGGCAGTGTCCTCTCTCTCATAGGGCGATCCCACAAGTGATCAAAAGACATTGTCCTCTCTCTCTCTGATAACAGAGCGATCCCACCAGAGATCAAAAGGCAGTGTCCTCACTGAAAACAGAGCGATCCCACCAGTGATCAAAAGGCAGTGTCCTCTCTCTCATAGAGCAATCCCACCAGTGATCAAAAGGCAGTGTCCTCTCTCTCATAGAGCGATCCCACCAGTGATCAAAAGGCAGTGTCCTCTCTGATAACAGAGCGATCACACCAGTGATCAAAAGGCAGTGTCCTCTCTCTCATAGAGCGACCCCACCAGTGATCAAAAGGCAGTGTCCTCTCTCTCTGATAACAGAGCGATCCCACCAGTGATCAAAAGGCAGTGTCCTCTCTCTCTGATAACAGAGCGATCCCACCAGTGATCAAAAGGCAGTGTCCTCTCTGATAACAGAGCGATCCCACCAGTCATGAAAAGGCAGTGTCCTCTCTCTCATAGAGCAATCGCACCAGTGATCAAAAGGCAGTGTCCTCTCGCTGATAACAGAGCAATCCCACCAGTGATCAAAAGGCAGTGTCCTCTCTGATAACAGAGCGATCCCACCAGTGATCACAAGGCAGTGTCCTCTCTCTCATAGAGCGACCCCACCAGTGATCAAAAGGCAGTGTCCTCTCTCTCTGATAACAGAGCGATCCCACCAGTAATCACAAGGCAGTGTCCTCTCTCTCTGATAACAGAGCGATCCCATCAGTGATCAAAAGGCAGTGTCCTCTCTCTCATAGAGCAATCCCACCAGTGATCAAAAGGCAGTGTCCTCTCTCTCATAGAGCAATCCCACCAGTGATCAAAAGGCAGTGTCCTCTCTTTGATAACAGAGCGATCCCACCAGTGATCACTAGGCAGTGTCCTCTCTCTGATAACAGAGCGATCCCACCAGTGGTCACAAGGCAGTGTCCTCTCTCTCATAGAGCGATCCCACCAGTGATCAAAAGGCAGTGTCCTCTCCCTCTGATAACAGAGTGATCCCACCAGTGATCAAAAGGCAGTGTCCTCTCTCTCATAGAGCGATCCCACCAGTGATGAAAAGGGAGTGTCCTCTCTCTCTGATAACAGAGTGATCACACCAGTGATCACAAGGCAGTGTCCTCTGTCTCTGATAACAGAGTGATTCCACCAGTGATCAAAAGGCAGTGTCCTCTCTCTGATAACAGAGCGATCCCACCAGTGATCAAAAGGCAGTGTCCTCTCTCTCATAGAGCGATCCCACCAGTGATCAAAAGGCAGTGTCCTCTCTTTGATAATGTAGCGATCCCACCAGTGATCTAAAGGCAGTGTCCTCTCTCTGATAACAGAGCGATACCAACAATGATCACAAGGCAGTGTCCTCTCTCTCTTGAGCGATCCCACCAGTGATCAAAAGGCAGTGTCCTCTCTCTCTGATAACAGAGTGATCCCACCAGTGATCAAAAGGCAGTGTCCTCTCTCTCATAGAGCAATCCCACCAGTGATCAAAAGGCAGTGTCCTCTCTCTGATAACAGAGCGATCCCACCAGTGATCACAAGGCAGTGTCCTCTCTCTGATAACAGAGCGATCCCACCAGTGATCACAAGGCAGTGTCCTCTCTCTCATAGAGCGATTCCACCAGTGATCAAAAGACATTGTCCTCTCTCGCTCTGATAACAGAGTGATCCCACCAGTGATCAAAAGGCAGTTTCCTCTCATAGAGCAATCCCACCAGCGATCACAAGGCAGTCCTCTCTCTCATAGAGCAATCCCACCAGTGATCAAAAGGCAGTCCTCTCTCTGATAACGGAGTGATCCCACCAGTGATCAAAAGGCAGTGTCCTCTCTCTCATAGAGCAATCCCACCAGCGATCACAAGGCAGTGTCCTCTCTCTGATAACAGAGCGATCCCACCAGTGATCACAAGGCAGTGTCCTCTCTCTCATAGAGCGATCCCACCAGTGATCAAAAGGCAGTGTCCTCTCTCTCATAGAGCGATCCCACCAGTGATCAAAAGGCAGTGTCCTCTCTCTGATAACAGAGCGATCCCACCAGTGATCAAAAGGCAGTGTCCTCTCTCTCTGATAACAGAGTGATCCCACCAGTGATCAAAAGGCAGTGTCCTCTCTCTCATAGAGCAATCCCACCAGTGATCAAAAGGCAGTGTCCTCTCTCTGAGAACAGAGCAATCCCACCAGTGATCACAAGGCAGTGTCCTCTCTCTCATAGAGCGATTCCACCAGTGATCAAAAGACATTGTCCTCTCTCTCTGTGATAACAGTGTGATCCCACCAGTGATCAAAAGGCAGTGTCCTCTCTCTCATAGAGCAATCCCACCAGCGATCACAAGGCAGTCCTCTCTCTCATAGAGCAATCCCACCAGTGATCAAAAGGCAGTTTCCTCTCTCTGATAACAGAGCGATCCTACCAGTGATCAAAAGGCAGTCCTCTCTCTGATAACGGAGTGATCCCACCAGTGATCAAAAGGCAGTGTCCTCTCTCTGATAACAGAGCGATCCCACCAGTGATCAAAAGGCAGTGTCCTCTCTCTCATAGAGCAATCCCTCCAGCGATCACAAGGCAGTCCTCTCTCTCATAGAGCGATCCCACCAGTGATCACAAGGCAGTGTCCTCTCACTCATAGGGCGATCCCACCAGTGATCAAAAGGCAGTGTCCTCTGTCTCATAGAGCGATCCCACCAGTGATCAAAAGGCAGTGTCCTCTCTCTGATAACAGAGCGATCCCACCAGTGATCAAAAGGCAGCGTCCTCTCTCTCTGATAACAGAGTGATCCCACCAGTTATCAAAAGGCAGTGTCCTCTCTCTCATAGAGCAATCCCACCAGTGATCAAACGGCAGTGTCCTCTCTCTGATAACCGAGCGATCCCACCAGTGATCACAAGGCAGTGTCCTCTCTCTCATAGAGCGATTCCACCAGTGATCAAAAGACATTGTCCTCTCTCTCTGTGATAACAGTGTGATCCCACCAGTGATCAAAAGGCAGTGTCCTCTCTCTCATAGAGCAATCCCACCAGCGATCACAAGGCAGTCCTCTCTCTCATAGAGCAATCCCACCAGTGATCAAAAGGCAGTTTCCACTCTCTGATAACAGAGCGATCCTACCAGTGATCAAAAGGCAGTCCTCTCTCTGATAACGGAGTGATCCCACCAGTGATCAAAAGGCAGTGTACTCTCTCTGATAACAGAGCGATCCCACCAGTGATCAAAAGGCAGTGTCCTCTCTCTCATAGAGCAATCCCACCAGCGATCACAAGGCAGTCCTCTCTCTGATAACGGAGTGATCCCACCAGTGATTAAAATGCAGTGTCCTCTCTCTCATAGAGCGACCCCACCAGTGATCAAAAGGCAGTGTCCTCTCTCTCTGATAACAGAGCGATCCCACCAGTGATCACAAGGCAGTGTCCTCTCTCTCTGATAACAGAGCGATCCCACCAGTCATGAAAAGACAGTGTCCTCTCTCTCATAGAGCAATCGCACCAGTGATCAAAAGGCAGTGTCCTCTCTCTGATAACAGAGCGATCCCACCAGTGATCACAAGGCAGTGTCCTCTCTCTCTGATAACAGAGCGATCCCACCAGAGATCAAAAGGCAGTGTCCTCTCTGAAAACAGAGCGATCCCACCAGTGATCAAAAGGCAGTGTCCTCTCTCTCATAGAGCAATCCCACCAGTGATCAAAAGGCAGTGTCCTCTCTCTCATAGAGCAATCCCACCAGTGATCAAAAGGCAGTATCCTTTCTCTCATAGAGCGATCCCACCAGTGATCAAAAGGCAGTGTCCTCTCTGAGATCAGAGCGATACCACCAGAGATCACAAGGCAGTGTCCTCTCTCTCATAGAGCGACCCTACCAGTGATCAAAAGGCAGTGTCCTCTCTCTCTGATAGCAGAGCGATCTCACCAGTGATCACAAGGCAGTGTCCTCTCTCTCTGATAACAGAGCGATCCGACCAGTGATCAAAAGGCAGTGTCCTCTCTGATAACAGAGCGATCCCACCAGTCATGAAAAGACAGTGTCCTCTCTCTCATAGAGCAATCGCACCAGTGATCAAAAGGCAGTGTCCTCTCTCTGATAACAGAGTGATCCCACCAATGATCAAAAGGCAGTCCTCTCTGATAACAGAGCGAACCAACCAGTGATCACAAGGCAGTGTCCTCTGTCGGATAACAGAGCAATCCCACCAGTGATCAAAAGGCAGTGTCCTCTCTGATAACAGAGCGATCCAACCAGTGATCACAAGGCAGTGTCCTCTGTCTCTGATAACAGAGTGATCCCACCAGTGATCAAAAGGCAGTGTCCTCTCTCTGATAACAGAGCGATCCCACCAGTGATCAAAAGGCAGTGTCCTCTCTCTCATAGAGCGATCCCACCCATGATCAAAAGGCAGTGTCCTCTCTTTGATAATGTAGCGATCCCACCAGTGATCAAAAGGCAGTGTCCTCTCTGTGATAACAGAGCGATCCCACCAGTGATCACAAGGCAGTGTCCTCTCTCTCTGATAACAGAGCGATCCCACCAGTGATCAAAAGGCAGTGTCCTCTCTCTCATAGAGAAATCCCACGAATGATCAAAAGACAGTGTCCTCTCTCTGATAACGGAGTGATCCCACCAGTGATCAAAAGGCAGTGTCCTCTCTCTGATAACAGAGTGATCCCACCAGTGATCAAAAGGCAGTGTCCTCTCCCTGATAACAGAGCGATCCCACCAGTGATCACAAGGCAGTGTCATCTCTCTCTGATAACAGAGCGATCCCACCAGTGATCAAAAGGCAGTGTCCTCTCTCTCATAGAGCGATCCCACCCATGATCAAAAGGCAGTGTCCTCTCTTTGATAATGTAGCGATCCCACCAGTGATCAAAAGGCAGTGTCCTCTCTGTGATAACAGAGCGATCCCACCAGTGATCACAAGGCAGTGTCCTCTCTCTCTGATAACAGAGCGATCCCACCAGTGATCAAAAGGCAGTGTCCTCTCTCTCATAGAGAAATCCCACGAATGATCAAAAGACAGTGTCCTCTCTCTGATAACGGAGTGATCCCACCAGTGATCAAAAGGCAGTGTCCTCTCTCTGATAACAGAGTGATCCCACCAGTGATCAAAAGGCAGTGTCCTCTCCCTGATAACAGAGCGATCCCACCAGTGATCACAAGGCAGTGTCATCTCTCTCTGATAACAGAGTGATCCCACCAGTGATCAAAAGGTAGTGTCCTCTCTCTCATAGAGCGACCCCACCAGTGATCTAAAGGCAGTGTCCTCTCTCTCTGATAACAGAGTGATCCCACCAGTGATCAAAAGGCAGCATCCTCTCTCTGATAACAGAGCGATCCCGCCAGTGATCACAAGGCAGTGTCCTCTCTCTCATAGGGCGATCCCACAAGTGATCAAAAGACATTGTCCTCTCTCTCTCTGATAACAGAGCGATCCCACCAGAGATCAAAAGGCAGTGTCCTCACTGAAAACAGAGCGATCCCACCAGTGATCAAAAGGCAGTGTCCTCTCTCTCATAGAGCAATCCCACCAGTGATCAAAAGGCAGTGTCCTCTCTCTCATAGAGCGATCCCACCAGTGATCAAAAGGCAGTGTCCTCTCTGATAACAGAGCGATCACACCAGTGATCAAAAGGCAGTGTCCTCTCTCTCATAGAGCGACCCCACCAGTGATCAAAAGGCAGTGTCCTCTCTCTCTGATAACAGAGCGATCCCACCAGTGATCAAAAGGCAGTGTCCTCTCTCTCTGATAACAGAGCGATCCCACCAGTGATCAAAAGGCAGTGTCCTCTCTGATAACAGAGCGATCCCACCAGACATGAAAAGGCAGTGTCCTCTCTCTCATAGAGCAATCGCACCAGTGATCAAAAGACAGTGTCCTCTCGCTGATAACAGAGCAATCCCACCAGTGATCAAAAGGCAGTGTCCTCTCTGATAACAGAGCGATCCCACCAGTGATCACAAGGCAGTGTCCTCTCTCTCATAGAGCGACCCCACCAGTGATCAAAAGGCAGTGTCCTCTCTCTCTGATAACAGAGCGATCCCACCAGTAATCACAAGGCAGTGTCCTCTCTCTCTGATAACAGAGCGATCCCATCAGTGATCAAAAGGCAGTGTCCTCTCTCTCATAGAGCAATCCCACCAGTGATCAAAAGGCAGTGTCCTCTCTTTGATAACAGAGCGATCCCACCAGTGATCACTAGGCAGTGTCCTCTCTTTCTGATAACAGAGCGATCCCACCAGTGATCACTAGGCAGTGTCCTCTCTCTGATAACAGAGCGATCCCACCAGTGGTCACAAGGCAGTGTCCTCTCTCTCATAGAGCGATCCCACCAGTGATCAAAAGGCAGTGTCCTCTCCCTCTGATAACAGAGTGATCCCACCAGTGATCAAAAGGCAGTGTCCTCTCTCTCATAGAGCGATCCCACCAGTGATGAAAAGGGAGTGTCCTCTCTCTCTGATAACAGAGTGATCACACCAGTGATCACAAGGCAGTGTCCTCTGTCTCTGATAACAGAGTGATTCCACCAGTGATCAAAAGGCAGTGTCCTCTCTCTGATAACAGAGCGATCCAACCAGTGATCAAAAGGCAGTGTCCTCTCTCTCATAGAGCGATCCCACCAGTGATCAAAAGGCAGTGTCCTCTCTTTGATAATGTAGCGATCCCACCAGTGATCTAAAGGCAGTGTCCTCTCTCTGATAACAGAGCGATACCAACAATGATCACAAGGCAGTGTCCTCTCTCTGATAACAGAGCGATCCCACCAGTGATCAAAAGGCAGTGTCCTCTCTCTCTGATAACAGAGTGATCCCACCAGTGATCAAAAGGCAGTGTCCTCTCTCTCATAGAGCAATCCCACCAGTGATCAAAAGGCAGTGTCCTCTCTCTGATAACAGAGCGATCCCACCAGTGATCACAAGGCAGTGTCCTCTCTCTGATAACAGAGCGATCCCACCAGTGATCACAAGGCAGTGTCCTCTCTCTCATAGAGCGATTCCACCAGTGATCAAAAGACATTGTCCTCTCTCGCTCTGATAACAGAGTGATCCCACCAGTGATCAAAAGGCAGTTTCCTCTCATAGAGCAATCCCACCAGCGATCACAAGGCAGTCCTCTCTCTCATAGAGCAATCCCACCAGTGATCAAAAGGCAGTCCTCTCTCTGATAACGGAGTGATCCCACCAGTGATTAAAATGCAGTGTCCTCTCTCTGATAACAGAGTGATCCCACCAGTGATCAAAAGGCAGTGTCCTCTCTCTCATAGATTAATCCCACCAGCGATCACAAGGCAGTCCTCTCTCTCATAGAGCGATCCCACCAGTGATCACAAGGCAGTGTCCTCTCACTCATAGGGCGATCCCACCAGTGATCAAAAGGCAGTGTCCTCTGTCTCATAGAGCGATCCCACCAGTGATCAAAAGGCAGTGTCCTCTCTCTGATAACAGAGCGATCCCACCAGTGATCAAAAGGCAGTGTCCTCTCTCTCTGATAACAGAGTGATCCCACCAGTTATCAAAAGGCAGTGTCCTCTCTCTCATAGAGCAATCCCACCAGTGATCAAACTGCAGTGTCCTCTCTCTGATAACAGAGCGATCCCACCAGTGATCACAAGGCAGTGTCCTCTCTCTCATAGAGCGATTCCACCAGTGATCAAAAGACATTGTCCTCTCTCTCTGTGATAACAGTGTGATCCCACCAGTGATCAAAAGGCAGTGTCCTCTCTCTCATAGAGCAATCCCACCAGCGATCACAAGGCAGTCCTCTCTCTCATAGAGCAATCCCACCAGTGATCAAAAGGCAGTTTCCTCTCTCTGATAACAGAGCGATCCTACCAGTGATCAAAAGGCAGTCCTCTCTCTGATAACGGAGTGATCCCACCAGTGATCAAAAGGCAGTGTCCTCTCTCTGATAACAGAGCGATCCCACCAGTGATCAAAAGGCAGTGTCCTCTCTCTCATAGAGCAATCCCACCAGCGATCACAAGGCAGTCCTCTCTCTCATAGAGCAATCCCACCAGTGATCAAAAGGCAGTGTCCTCGCTCTGATAACGGAGTGATCCCACCAGTGATCAAAAGGCAGTGTCCTCTCTCTGATAATAGAGCGATCCCACCAGTGATCAAAAAGCATTGTCCTCTCTCTGATAACAGAGCGATCCCACCAGTGATCACAAGGCAGTGTCCTCTCTCTCTGATAACAGAGTGATCCCACCAATGATCAAAAGGCAGTGTCCTCTCTCTCATAGAGCAATCCCACCAGTGATCAAAAGGCAGTGTCCTCTCTCTCATAGAGCGATCCCACCAGTGATCACAAGGCATTGTCCTCTCTCTCTGTGATAACAGTGTGATCCCACCAGTGATCAAAAGGCAGTGTCCTCTCTCTCATAGAGCAATCCCACCAGTGATCAAAAGGCAGTGTCCTCTCTCTGATAACAGAGCGATCCCACCAGTGATCACAAGGCAGTGTCCTCTCTCTGATAACAGAGCGATCCCACCAGTGATCACAAGGCAGTGTCCTCTCTCTCATAGAGCGATTCCACCAGTGATCAAAAGACATTGTCCTCTCTCGCTCTGATAACAGAGTGATCCCACCAGTGATCAAAAGGCAGTGTCCTCTCATAGAGCAATCCCACCAGCGATCACAAGGCAGTCCTCTCTCTCATAGAGCAATCCCACCAGTGATCAAAAGGCAGTCCTCTCTCTGATAACGGAGTGATCCCACCAGTGATTAAAATGCAGTGTCCTCTCTCTGATAACAGAGTGATCCCACCAGTGATGAAAAGGCAGTGTCCTCTCTCTCATAGATTAATCCCTCCAGCGATCACAAGGCAGTCCTCTCTCTCATAGAGCGATCCCACCAGTGATCACAAGGCAGTGTCCTCTCACTCATAGGGCGATCCCACCAGTGATCAAAAGGCAGTGTCCTCTGTCTCATAGAGCGATCCCACCAGTGATCAAAAGGCAGTGTCCTCTCTCTGATAACAGAGCGATCCCACCAGTGATCAAAAGGCAGCGTCCTCTCTCTCTGATAACAGAGTGATCCCACCAGTTATCAAAAGGCAGTGTCCTCTCTCTCATAGAGCAATCCCACCAGTGATCAAACTGCAGTGTCCTCTCTCTGATAACCGAGCGATCCCACCAGTGATCACAAGGCAGTGTCCTCTCTCTCATAGAGCGATTCCACCAGTGATCAAAAGACATTGTCCTCTCTCTCTGTGATAACAGTGTGATCCCACCAGTGATCAAAAGGCAGTGTCCTCTCTCTCATAGAGCAATCCCACCAGCGATCACAAGGCAGTCCTCTCTCTCATAGAGCAATCCCACCAGTGATCAAAAGGCAGTTTCCACTCTCTGATAACAGAGCGATCCTACCAGTGATCAAAAGGCAGTCCTCTCTCTGATAACGGAGTGATCCCACCAGTGATCAAAAGGCAGTGTCCTCTCTCTGATAACAGAGCGATCCCACCAGTGATCAAAAGGCAGTGTCCTCTCTCTCATAGAGCAATCCCACCAGCGATCACAAGGCAGTCCTCTCTCTCATAGAGCAATCCCACCAGTGATCAAAAGGCAGTGTCCTCGCTCTGATAACGGAGTGATCCCACCAGTGATCAAAAGGCAGTGTCCTCTCTCTGATAATAGAGCGATCCCACCAGTGATCAAAAAGCATTGTCCTCTCTCTGATAACAGAGCGATCCCACCAGTGATCACAAGGCAGTGTCCTCTCTCTCTGATAACAGAGTGATCCCACCAATGATCAAAAGGCAGTGTCCTCTCTCTCATAGAGCAATCCCACCAGTGATAAAAAGGCAGTGTCCTCTCTCTCATAGAGCGATCCCACCAGTGATCACAAGGCATTGTCCTCTCTCTCTGATAACAGAGTGATCCCACCAGTGATCACAAGGCAGTGTCCTTTCTCTGATAACAGAGCGATCCCACCAGTGGTCACAAGGCAGTGTCCTCTCTCTCATAGAGCGATCCCACCAGTGATCAAAAGGCAGTGTCCTCTCTCTCTGATAACAGAGTGATCCCACCAGTGATCAAAAGGCAGTGTCCTCTCTCTCATAGAGCAATACCACCAGCGATCACAAGGCAGTCCTCTCTCTCATAGAGCAATCCCACCAGTGATCAAAAGGCAGTGTCCTCTCTCTGATAACAGAGCGATCCCACCAGTGATCACAAGGCAGTGTCCTCTGTCTGATAACAGAGCGATCCGACCAGTGATCACAAGGCAGTGTCCTCTCTCTCATAGAGCGATTCCACCAGTGATCAAAAGACATTGTCCTCTCTCGCTCTGATAACAGAGTGATCCCACCAGTGATCAAAAGGTGGTGTCCTCTCTCTCATAAAGCAATCCCACCAGCGATCACAAAGCAGTCCTCTCTCTCATAGAGCAATCCCACCAGTGATCAAAAGGCAGTGTCCTCTCTCTGATAACAGAGCGATCCCACCAGTGATCACAAGGCAGTGTCCTCTGTCTGATAACAGAGCGATCCCACCAGTGATCACAAGGCAGTGTCCTCTCTGTCATAGAGCGATTCCACCAGTGATCAAAAGACATTGTCCTCTCTCGCTCTGATAACAGAGTGATCCCACCAGTGATGAAAAGGCAGTGTCCTCTCTCTCATAGATTAATCCCACCAGCGATCACAAGGCAGTCCTCTCTCTCATAGAGCGATCCCACCAGTGATCACAAGGCAGTGTCCTCTCACTCATAGGGCGATCCCACCAGTGATCAAAAGGCAGTGTCCTCTCTCTGATAACAGAGCGATCCCACCAGTGGTCACAAGGCAGTGTCCTCTCTCTGATAGAGCGATCCCACCAGTGATCAAAAGGCAGTGTCCTCTCTCTTTGATAACAGAGTGATCGCACCAGTGATCAAAAGGCAGTGTCCTCTCTCTCTGATAACAGAGTGATCCCACCAGTTATCAAAAGGCAGTATCCTCTCTCTCATAGAGCAATCCCACTAGCGATCACAAGGCAGTCCTCTCTCTCATGGAGCAATTCCACCAGTGATCAAAAGGCAGTGTCCTCTCTCTGATAACCGAGCGATCCCACCAGTGATCAAAAGGCAGTGTCCTCTTTCTCATAGAGCAATCCCACCAGCGATCACAAGGCAGTCCTCTCTCTCATAGAGCAATCCCACTAGCGATCACAAGGCAGTCCTCTCTCTCATGGAGCAATTCCACCAGTGATCAAAAGGCAGTGTCCTCTCTCTGATAACGGAGTGATCCCACCAGTGATTAAAATGCAGTGTCCTCTCTCTGATAACAGAGTGATCCCACCAGTGATCAAAAGGCAGTGTCCTCTCCCTGATAACAGAGCGATCCCACCAGTGATCACAAGGCAGTGTCATCTCTCTCTGATAACAGAGTGATCCCACCAGTGATCAAAAGGCAGTATCCTCTCTCTGATAACAGAGTGATCCCACCAGTAATCAGAAGGTAGTGTCCTCTCTCTCATAGAGCGACCCCACCAGTGATCTAAAGGTAGTGTCCTCTCTCTCTGATAACAGAGCGATCCCACCAGTGATCACAAGGTAGTGTCCTCTCTCTCATAGGGCGATCCCACAAGTGATCAAAAGACATTGTCCTCTCTCTCTCTGATAACAGAGCGATCCCACCAGAGATCAAAAGGCAGTGTCCTCACTGAAAACAGAGCGATCCCACCAGTGATCAAAAGGCAGTGTCCTCTCTCTCATAGAGCAATCCCACCAGTGATCAAAAGGCGGTGTCCTCTCTCTCATAGAGCGATCCCACCAGTGATCAAAAGGCAGTGTCCTCTCTGATAACAGAGCGATCCCACCAGTGATCAAAAGGCAGTGTCCTCTCTCTCATAGAGCGATCCCACCAGTGATCAAAAGGCAGTGTCCTCTCTGATAACAGAGCGATCCCACCAGTGATCACAAGGCAGTGTCCTCTCTCTCATAGAGCAATCCCACCAGCGATCACAAGGCAGTCCTCTCTCTCATAGTGCAATCCCACCAGTGATCAAAAGGCAGTGTCCTCTCTCTCTGATAACAGAGCTATCCCACCAGTGATCACAAGGCAGTGTCCTCTCTCTCATAGAGTGATCCCACCAGCGATCACAAGGCAGTCCTCTCTCTCATAGTGCAATCCCACCAGTGATCAAAAGGCAGTGTCCTCTCTCTCTGATAACAGAGCTATCCCACCAGTGATCACAAGGCAGTGTCCTCTCTCTCTGATAACAGAGCGATCCCACCAGTGATCAAAAGGCAGTGTCCTCTCTGATAACAGAGCGATCCCACCAGTCATGAAAAGGCAGTGTCCTCTCTCTCATAGAGCAATCGCACCAGTGATCAAAAGACAGTGTCCTCTCGCTGATAACAGAGTGAACCCACCAGTGATCAAAAGGCAGTGTCCTCTCTCTAAAAACAGAGTGATCCCACCAGTGATCAAAAGGCAGTGTCCTCTCCCTGATACCAGAGCGATCCCACCAGTGATCACAAGGCAGTGTCCTCTCTCTCTGATAACAGAGCGATCCCATCAGTGATCAAAAGGCAGTGTCCTCTCTCTCATAGAGCAATCCCACCAGTGATCAAAAGGCAGTGTCCTCTCTCTGAGAACAGAGTGATCCCACCAATGATCAAAAGGCAGTGTCCTCTCTCTGATAACAGAGCGATCCCACCAGTGATCAAAAGGCAGTGTCCTCTCTGATAACAGAGCGATCCCACCAGTGATCACAAGGCAGTGTCCTCTCTCTCATAGAGTGATTCCACCAGTGATCAAAAGACATTGTCTTCTCTCTCTCTGATAACAGAGTGATCCCACCAGTGATCAAAAGGCAGTGTCCTCTCTCTCATAGAGCAATCCCACCAGCGATCACAAGGCAGTCCTCTCTCTCATAGTGCAATCCCACCAGTGATCAAAAGGCAGTGTCCTCTCTCTGATAACAGAGCGATCCCACCAGTGATCAAAAGGCAGTCCTCTCTCTGATAACGGAGTGATCCCACCAGTGATCAAAAGGCAGTGTCCTCTCTCTCATAGAGCAATCCCACCAGCGATCACAAGGCAGTCCTCTCTCTCATAGAGCAATCCCACCAGTGATCAAAAGGCAGTCCTCTCTCTGATAAAGGAGTGATCCCACCAGTGATTAAAATGCAGTGTCCTCTCTCTGATAACAGAGTGATCCCACCAGTGATCAAAAGGCAGTGTCGTCTCCCTGATAACAGAGCGATCCCACCAGTGATCACAAGGCAGTGTCATCTCTCTCTGATAACAGAGTGATCCCACCAGTGATCAAAAGGCAGTGTCCTCTCTGTGATAACAGAGTGATCCCACCAGTAATCAGAAGGTAGTGTCCTCTCTCTCATAGAGCGACCCCACCAGTGATCTAAAGGTAGTGTCCTCTCTCTCTGATAACAGAGTGATCCCACCAGTGATCAAAAGGCAGCATCCTCTCTCTGATAACAGAGCGATCCCAGCAGTGATCACAAGGCAGTGTCCTCTCTCTCATAGGGCGATCCCACAAGTGATCAAAAGACATTGTCCTCTCTCTCTCTGATAACAGAGCGATCCCACCAGAGATCAAAAGGCAGTGTCCTCACTGAAAACAGAGCGATCCCACCAGTGATCAAAAGGCAGTGTCCTCTCTCTCATAGAGCAATCCCACCAGTGATCAAAAGGCAGTGTCCTCTCTTTGATAATGTAGCGATCCCACCAGTGATCAAAAGGCAGTGTCCTCTCTGATAACAGAGCGATCCCACCAGTGATCACAAGGCAGTGTCCTCTCTCTCATAGAGCGACCCCACCAGTGATCAAAAGGCAGTGTCCTCTCTCTCTGATAACAGAGCTATCCCACCAGTGATCACAAGGCAGTGTCCTCTCTCTCTGATAACAGAGCGATCCCACCAGTGATCAAAAGGCAGTGTCCTCTCTGATAACAGAGCGATCCCACCAGTCATGAAAAGGCAGTGTTCTCTCTCTCATAGAGCAATCGCACCAGTGATCAAAAGACAGTGTCCTCTCTCTGATAACAGAGCGATCCCACCAGTGATCAAAAGGCAGTGTCCTCTCTCTAAAAACAGAGTGATCCCACCAGTGATCAAAAGGCAGTGTCCTCTCCCTGATACCAGAGCGATCCCACCAGTGATTACAAGGCAGTGTCCTCTCTCTCTGATAACAGAGCGATCCCACCAGTGATCACAAGGCAGTGTCCTCTCTCTCATAGAGCGACCCCACCAGTGATCAAAAGGCAGTGTCCTCTCTCTCTGATAACAGAGCGATCCCACCAGTAATCACAAGGCAGTGTCCTCTCTCTCTGATAACAGAGCGATCCCATCAGTGATCAAAAGGCAGTGTCCTCTCTCTCATAGAGCGATCCCACCAGTGATCACAAGGCAGTGTCCTCTCTCTCATAGAGCGATTCCACCAGTGATCAAAAGACATTGTCCTCTCTCGCTCTGATAACAGAGTGATCCCACCAGTGATCAAAAGGCAGTGTCCTCTCATAGAGCAATCCCACCAGCGATCACAAGGCAGTCCTCTCTCTCATAGAGCAATCCCACCAGTGATCAAAAGGCAGTCCTCTCTCTGATAACGGAGTGATCCCACCAGTGATTAAAATGCAGTGTCCTCTCTCTGATAACAGAGTGATCCCACCAGTGATGAAAAGGCAGTGTCCTCTCTCTCATAGATTAATCCCTCCAGCGATCACAAGGCAGTCCTCTCTCTCATAGAGCGATCCCACCAGTGATCACAAGGCAGTGTCCTCTCACTCATAGGGCGATCCCACCAGTGATCAAAAGGCAGTGTCCTCTGTCTCATAACAGAGCGATCCCACCAGTGATCAAAAGGCAGTGTCCTCTGTCTGATAACAGAGCGATCCCACCAGTGATCAAAAGGCAGTGTCCTCTCTCTCTGATAACAGAGTGATCCCACCAGTTATCAAAAGGCAGTGTCCTCTCTCTCATAGAGCAATCCCACCAGTGATCAAAAGGCAGTGTCCTCTCTCTGATAACCGAGCGATCCCACCAGTGATCACAAGGCAGTGTCCTCTCTCTCATAGAGCGATTCCACCAGTGATCAAAAGACATTGTCCTCTCTCTCTCTGATAACAGAGTGATCCCACCAGTGATCAAAAGGCAGTGTCCTCTCTCTCATAGAGCAATCCCACCAGCGATCACAAGGCAGTCCTCTCTCTCATAGAGCAATCCCACCAGTGATCAAAAGGCAGTTTCCACTCTCTGATAACAGAGCGATCCTACCAGTGATCAAAAGGCAGTCCTCTCTCTGATAACGGAGTGATCCCACCAGTGATCAAAAGGCAGTGTCCTCTCTCTGATAACAGAGCGATCCCACCAGTGATCAAAAGGCAGTGTCCTCTCTCTCATAGAGCAATCCCACCAGCGATCACAAGGCAGTCCTCTCTCTGATAACGGAGTGATCCCACCAGTGATTAAAATGCAGTGTCCTCTCTCTCATAGAGCGACCCTACCAGTGATCAAAAGGCAGTGTCCTCTCTCTCTGATAACAGAGCGATCCCACCAGTGATCACAAGGCAGTGTCCTCTCTCTCTGATAACAGAGCGATCCCACCAGTCATGAAAAGACAGTGTCCTCTCTCTCATAGAGCAATCGCACCAGTGATCAAAAGGCAGTGTCCTCTCTCTGATAACAGAGCGATCCCACCAGTGATCACAAGGCAGTGTCCTCTCTCTCTGATAACAGAGCGATCCCACCAGAGATCAAAAGGCAGTGTCCTCTCTGAAAACAGAGCGATCCCACCAGTGATCAAAAGGCAGTGTCCTCTCTCTCATAGAGCAATCCCACCAGTGATCAAAAGGCAGTGTCCTCTCTCTCATAGAGCAATCCCACCAGTGATCAAAAGGCAGTATCCTTTCTCTCATAGAGCGATCCCACCAGTGATCAAAAGGCAGTGTCCTCTCTGAGATCAGAGCGATACCACCAGAGATCACAAGGCAGTGTCCTCTCTCTCATAGAGCGACCCTACCAGTGATCAAAAGGCAGTGTCCTCTCTCTCTGATAACAGGGCGATCCCACCAGTGATCACAAGGCAGTGTCCTCTCTCTCTGATAACAGAGCGATCCGACCAGTGATCAAAAGGCAGTGTCCTCTCTGATAACAGAGCGATCCCACCAGTCATGAAAAGACAGTGTCCTCTCTCTCATAGAGCAATCGCACCAGTGATCAAAAGGCAGTGTCCTCTCTCTGATAACAGAGTGATCCCACCAATGATCAAAAGGCAGTCCTCTCTGATAACAGAGCGAACCAACCAGTGATCACAAGGCAGTGTCCTCTGTCGGATAACAGAGCAATCCCACCAGTGATCAAAAGGCAGTGTCCTCTCTGATAACAGAGCGATCCAACCAGTGATCACAAGGCAGTGTCCTCTGTCTCTGATAACAGAGTGATCCCACCAGTGATCAAAAGGCAGTGTCCTCTCTCTGATAACAGAGCGATCCCACCAGTGATCAAAAGGCAGTGTCCTCTCTCTCATAGAGCGATCCCACCCATGATCAAAAGGCAGTGTCCTCTCTTTGATAATGTAGCGATCCCACCAGTGATCAAAAGGCAGTGTCCTCTCTGTGATAACAGAGCGATCCCACCAGTGATCACAAGGCAGTGTCCTCTCTCTCTGATAACAGAGCGATCCCACCAGTGATCAAAAGGCAGTGTCCTCTCTCTCATAGAGAAATCCCACGAATGATCAAAAGACAGTGTCCTCTCTCTGATAACGGAGTGATCCCACCAGTGATCAAAAGGCAGTGTCCTCTCTCTGATAACAGAGTGATCCCACCAGTGATCAAAAGGCAGTGTCCTCTCCCTGATAACAGAGCGATCCCACCAGTGATCACAAGGCAGTGTCATCTCTCTCTGATAACAGAGTGATCCCACCAGTGATCAAAAGGTAGTGTCCTCTCTCTCATAGAGCGACCCCACCAGTGATCTAAAGGCAGTGTCCTCTCTCTCTGATAACAGAGTGATCCCACCAGTGATCAAAAGGCAGCATCCTCTCTCTGATAACAGAGCGATCCCGCCAGTGATCACAAGGCAGTGTCCTCTCTCTCATAGGGCGATCCCACAAGTGATCAAAAGACATTGTCCTCTCTCTCTCTGATAACGGAGTGATCCCACCAGAGATCAAAAGGCAGTGTCCTCTCTCTGATAACAGAGCGATCCCACCAGTGATCAAAAGGCAGTGTCCTCTCTCTCATAGAGCAATCCCACCAGTGATCAAAAGGCAGTGTCCTCTCTCTGATAACAGAGTGATCCCACCAGTGATCAAAAGGCAGTGTCCTCTCTCTGATAACAGAGCGATCCCACCAGTGATCAAAAGGCAGTGTCCTCTCTGATATCAGAGCGATCCCACCAGAGATCACAAGGCAGTGTCCTCTCTCTCATAGAGCGACCCTACCAGTGATCAAAAGGCAGTGTCCTCTCTCTCTGATAACAGGGCGATCCCACCAGTGATCACAAGGCAGTGTCCTCTCTCTCTGATAACAGAGCGATCCCACCAGTGATCAAAAGGCAGTGTCCTCTCTGATAACAGAGCGATCCCACCAGTCATGAAAAGACAGTGTCCTCTCTCTCATAGAGCAATCGCACCAGTGATCAAAAGGCAGTGTCCTCTCTCTGATAACAGAGTGATCCCACCAATGATCAAAAGGCAGTCCTCTCTGATAACAGAGCGATCCAACCAGTGATCACAAGGCAGTGTCCTCTGTCGGATAACAGAGCAATCCCACCAGTGATCAAAAGGCAGTGTCTTCTCTGATAACAGAGCGATCCAACCAGTGATCACAAGGCAGTGTCCTCTGTCTCTGATAACAGAGTGATCCCACCAGTGATCAAAAGGCAGTGTCCTCTCTCTGATAACAGAGCGATCCCACCAGTGATCAAAAGGCAGTGTCCTCTCTCTCATAGAGCGATCCCACCCATGATCAAAAGGCAGTGTCCTCTCTTTGATAATGTAGCGATCCCACCAGTGATCAAAAGGCAGTGTCCTCTCTGTGATAACAGAGCGATCCCACCAGTGATCACAAGGCAGTGTCCTCTCTCTCTGATAACAGAGCGATCCCACCAGTGATCAAAAGGCAGTGTCCTCTCTCTCATAGAGAAATCCCACGAATGATCAAAAGACAGTGTCCTCTCTCTGATAACGGAGTGATCCCACCAGTGATCAAAAGGCAGTGTCCTCTCTCTGATAACAGAGTGATCCCACCAGTGATCAAAAGGCAGTGTCCTCTCCCTGATAACAGAGCGATCCCACCAGTGATCACAAGGCAGTGTCATCTCTCTCTGATAACAGAGTGATCCCACCAGTGATCAAAAGGTAGTGTCCTCTCTCTCATAGAGCGACCCCACCAGTGATCTAAAGGCAGTGTCCTCTCTCTCTGATAACAGAGTGATCCCACCAGTGATCAAAAGGCAGCATCCTCTCTCTGATAACAGAGCGATCCCGCCAGTGATCACAAGGCAGTGTCCTCTCTCTCATAGGGCGATCCCACAAGTGATCAAAAGACATTGTCCTCTCTCTCTCTGATAACAGAGCGATCCCACCAGAGATCAAAAGGCAGTGTCCTCACTGAAAACAGAGCGATCCCACCAGTGATCAAAAGGCAGTGTCCTCTCTCTCATAGAGCAATCCCACCAGTGATCAAAAGGCAGTGTCCTCTCTCTCATAGAGCGATCCCACCAGTGATCAAAAGGCAGTGTCCTCTCTGATAACAGAGCGATCACACCAGTGATCAAAAAGCAGTGTCCTCTCTCTCATAGAGCGACCCCACCAGTGATCAAAAGGCAGTGTCCTCTCTCTCTGATAACAGAGCGATCCCACCAGTGATCAAAAGGCAGTGTCCTCTCTCTCTGATAACAGAGCGATCCCACCAGTGATCAAAAGGCAGTGTCCTCTCTGATAACAGAGCGATCCCACCAGTCATGAAAAGGCAGTGTCCTCTCTCTCATAGAGCAATCGCACCAGTGATCAAAAGACAGTGTCCTCTCGCTGATAACAGAGCAATCCCACCAGTGATCAAAAGGCAGTGTCCTCTCTGATAACAGAGCGATCCCACCAGTGATCACAAGGCAGTGTCCTCTCTCTCATAGAGCGACCCCACCAGTGATCAAAAGGCAGTGTCCTCTCTCTCTGATAACAGAGCGATCCCACCAGTGATCACAAGGCAGTGTCCTCTCTCTCTGATAACAGAGCGATCCCACCAGTGATCAAAAGGCAGTGTCCTCTCTCTCATAGAGCAATCCCACCAGTGATCAAAAGGCAGTGTCCTCTCTTTGATAACAGAGCGATCCCACCAGTGATCAAAAGGCAGTGTCCTCTCTTTGATAACAGAGCGATCCCACCAGTGATCAAAAGGCAGTGTCCTCTCTCTGATAACAGAGCGATCCCACCAGTGGTCACAAGGCAGTGTCCTCTCTCTCATAGAGCGATCCCACCAGTGATCAAAAGGCAGTGTCCTCTCCCTCTGATAACAGAGTGATCCCACCAGTGATCAAAAGGCAGTGTCCTCTCTCTCATAGAGCGATCCCACCAGTGATGAAAAGGGAGTGTCCTCTCTCTCTGATAACAGAGTGATCACACCAGTGATCACAAGGCAGTGTCCTCTGTCTCTGATAACAGAGTGATTCCACCAGTGATCAAAAGGCAGTGTCCTCTCTCTGATAACAGAGCGATCCCACCAGTGATCAAAAGGCAGTGTCCTCTCTCTCATAGAGCGATCCCACCAGTGATCAAAAGGCAGTGTCCTCTCTTTGATAATGTAGCGATCCCACCAGTGATCTAAAGGCAGTGTCCTCTCTCTGATAACAGAGCGATACCAACAGTGATCACAAGGCAGTGTCCTCTCTCTCTTGAGCGATCCCACCAGTGATCAAAAGGCAGTGTCCTCTCTCTCTGATAACAGAGTGATCCCACCAGTGATCAAAAGGCAGTGTCCTCTCTCTCATAGAGCAATCCCACCAGTGATCAAAAGGCAGTGTCCTCTCTCTGATAACAGAGCGATCCCACCAGTGATCACAAGGCAGTGTCCTCTCTCTGATAACAGAGCGATCCCACCAGTGATCACAAGGCAGTGTCCTCTCTCTCATAGAGCGATTCCACCAGTGATCAAAAGACATTGTCCTCTCTCGCTCTGATAACAGAGTGATCCCACCAGTGATCAAAAGGCAGTGTCCTCTCATAGAGCAATCCCACCAGCGATCACAAGGCAGTCCTCTCTCTCATAGAGCAATCCCACCAGTGATCAAAAGGCAGTCCTCTCTCTGATAACGGAGTGATCCCACCAGTGATTAAAATGCAGTGTCCTCTCTCTGATAACAGAGTGATCCCACCAGTGATCAAAAGGCAGTGTCCTCTCTCTCATAGATTAATCCCACCAGCGATCACAAGGCAGTCCTCTCTCTCATAGAGCGATCCCACCAGTGATCACAAGGCAGTGTCCTCTCACTCATAGGGCGATCCCACCAGTGATCAAAAGGCAGTGTCCTCTGTCTCATAGAGCGATCCCACCAGTGATCAAAAGGCAGTGTCCTCTCTCTGATAACAGAGCGATCCCACCAGTGATCAAAAGGCAGTGTCCTCTCTCTCTGATAACAGAGTGATCCCACCAGTGATCAAAAGGCAGTGTCCTCTCTCTCATAGAGCAATCCCACCAGTGATCAAAAGGCAGTGTCCTCTCTCTGATAACAGAGCGATCCCACCAGTGATCACAAGGCAGTGTCCTCTCTCTCATAGAGCGATTCCACCAGTGATCAAAAGACATTGTCCTCTCTCTCTGTGATAACAGTGTGATCCCACCAGTGATCAAAAGGCAGTGTCCTCTCTCTCATAGAGCAATCCCACCAGCGATCACAAGGCAGTCCTCTCTCTCATAGAGCAATCCCACCAGTGATCAAAAGGCAGTTTCCTCTCTCTGATAACAGAGCGATCCTACCAGTGATCAAAAGGCAGTCCTCTCTCTGATAACGGAGTGATCCCACCAGTGATCAAAAGGCAGTGTCCTCTCTCTGATAACAGAGCGATCCCACCAGTGATCAAAAGGCAGTGTCCTCTCTCTCATAGAGCAATCCCTCCAGCGATCACAAGGCAGTCCTCTCTCTCATAGAGCGATCCCACCAGTGATCACAAGGCAGTGTCCTCTCTGATAACAGAGCGATCCCACCAGTGATCAAAAGGCAGTGTCCTCTCTCTGATAACAGAGCGATCCCACCAGTGATCAAAAGGCAGTGTCCTCTCTCTGATAACAGAGCGATCCCACCAGTGATCAAAAGGCAGTGTCCTCTCTCTCTGATAACAGAGTGATCCCACCAGTGATCAAAAGGCAGTGTCCTCTCTCTCATAGAGCGATCCCACCAGTGATCAAAAGGCAGTGTCCTCTCTCTCTGATAACAGAGCGATCCCACCAGTGATCACAAGGCAGTGTCCTCTCTCTCTGTGATAACAGTGTGATCCCACCAGTGATCAAAAGGCAGTGTCCTCTCTCTCATAGAGCAATCCCACCAGTGATCAAAAGGCAGTGTCCTCTCTCTGATAACAGAGCGATCCCACCAGTGATCACAAGGCAGTGTCCTCTCTCTGATAACAGAGCGATCCCACCAGTGATCACAAGGCAGTGTCCTCTCTCTCATAGAGCGATTCCACCAGTGATCAAAAGACATTGTCCTCTCTCGCTCTGATAACAGAGTGATCCCACCAGTGATCAAAAGGCAGTGTCCTCTCATAGAGCAATCCCACCAGCGATCATAAGGCAGTCCTCTCTCTCATAGAGCAATCCCACCAGTGATCAAAAGGCAGTCCTCTCTCTGATAACGGAGTGATCCCACCAGTGATTAAAATGCAGTGTCCTCTCTCTGATAACAGAGTGATCCCACCAGTGATGAAAAGGCAGTGTCCTCTCTCTCATAGATTAATCCCTCCAGCGATCACAAGGCAGTCCTCTCTCTCATAGAGCGATCCCACCAGTGATCACAAGGCAGTGTCCTCTCACTCATAGGGCGATCCCACCAGTGATCAAAAGGCAGTGTCCTCTCTCTGATAACAGAGCGATCCCACCAGTGATCAAAAGGCAGTGTCCTCTCTCTGATAACAGAGCGATCCCACCAGTGATCAAAAGGCAGTGTCCTCTCTCTCTGATAACAGAGTGATCCCACCAGTTATCAAAAGGCAGTGTCCTCTCTCTCATAGAGCAATCCCACCAGTGATCAAACTGCAGTGTCCTCTCTCTGATAACCGAGCGATCCCACCAGTGATCACAAGGCAGTGTCCTCTCTCTCATAGAGCGATTCCACCAGTGATCAAAAGACATTGTCCTCTCTCTCTGTGATAACAGTGTGATCCCACCAGTGATCAAAAGGCAGTGTCCTCTCTCTCATAGAGCAATCCCACCAGCGATCACAAGGCAGTCCTCTCTCTCATAGAGCAATCCCACCAGTGATCAAAAGGCAGTTTCCACTCTCTGATAACAGAGCGATCCTACCAGTGATCAAAAGGCAGTGTCCTCTCTCTGATAACGGAGTGATCCCACCAGTGATCAAAAGGCAGTGTCCTCTCTCTGATAACAGAGCGATCCCACCAGTGATCAAAAGGCAGTGTCCTCTCTCTCATAGAGCAATCCCACCAGCGATCACAAGGCAGTCCTCTCTCTCATAGAGCAATCCCACCAGTGATCAAAAGGCAGTGTCCTCGCTCTGATAACGGAGTGATCCCACCAGTGATCAAAAGGCAGTGTCCTCTCTCTGATAATAGAGCGATCCCACCAGTGATCAAAAAGCATTGTCCTCTCTCTGATAACAGAGCGATCCCACCAGTGATCACAAGGCAGTGTCCTCTCTCTCTGATAACAGAGTGATCCCACCAATGATCAAAAGGCAGTGTCCTCTCTCTCATAGAGCGATCCCACCAGTGATCACAAGGCATTGTCCTCTCTCTCTGATAACAGAGTGATCCCACCAGTGATCACAAGGCAGTGTCCTCTCTCTGATAACAGAGCGATCCCACCAGTGGTCACAAGGCAGTGTCCTCTCTCTCATAGAGCGATCCCACCAGTGATCAAAAGGCAGTGTCCTCTCTCTCTGATAACAGAGTGATCCCACCAGTGATCAAAAGGCAGTGTCCTCTCTCTCATAGAGCAATCCCACCAGCGATCACAAGGCAGTCCTCTCTCTCATAGAGCAATCCCACCAGTGATCAAAAGGCAGTGTCCTCTCTCTGATAACAGAGCGATCCCACCAGTGATCACAAGGCAGTGTCCTCTGTCTGATAACAGAGCGATCCGACCAGTGATCACAAGGCAGTGTCCTCTCTCTCATAGAGCGATTCCACCAGTGATCAAAAGACATTGTCCTCTCTCGCTCTGATAACAGAGTGATCCCACCAGTGATCAAAAGGTGGTGTCCTCTCTCTCATAAAGCAATCCCACCAGCGATCACAAAGCAGTCCTCTCTCTCATGGAGCAATCCCACCAGTGATCAAAAGGCAGTGTCCTCTCTCTGATAACAGAGCGATCCCACCAGTGATCACAAGGCAGTGTCCTCTGTCTGATAACAGAGCGATCCCACCAGTGATCACAAGGCAGTGTCCTCTCTGTCATAGAGCGATTCCACCAGTGATCAAAAGACATTGTCCTCTCTCGCTCTGATAACAGAGTGATCCCACCAGTGATGAAAAGGCAGTGTCCTCTCTCTCATAGATTAATCCCACCAGCGATCACAAGGCAGTCCTCTCTCTCATAGAGCGATCCCACCAGTGATCACAAGGCAGTGTCCTCTCACTCATAGGGCGATCCCACCAGTGATCAAAAGGCAGTGTCCTCTCTCTGATAACAGAGCGATCCCACCAGTGGTCACAAGGCAGTGTCCTCTCTCTGATAGAGCGATCCCACCAGTGATCGAAAGGCAGTGTCCTCTCTCTTTGATAACAGAGTGATCGCACCAGTGATCAAAAGGCAGTGTCCTCTCTCTCTGATAACAGAGTGATCCCACCAGTTATCAAAAGGCAGTATCCTCTCTCTCATAGAGCAATCCCACTAGCGATCACAAGGCAGTCCTCTCTCTCATGGAGCAATTCCACCAGTGATCAAAAGGCAGTGTCCTCTCTCTGATAACCGAGCGATCCCACCAGTGATCAAAAGGCAGTGTCCTCTCTCTCATAGAGCAATCCCACCAGCGATCACAAGGCAGTCCTCTCTCTCATAGAGCAATCCCACTAGCGATCACAAGGCAGTCCTCTCTCTCATGGAGCAATTCCACCAGTGATCAAAAGGCAGTGTCCTCTCTCTGATAACGGAGTGATCCCACCAGTGATTAAAATGCAGTGTCCTCTCTCTGATAACAGAGTGATCCCACCAGTGATCAAAAGGCAGTGTCCTCTCCCTGATAACAGAGCGATCCCACCAGTGATCACAAGGCAGTGTCATCTCTCTCTGATAACAGAGTGATCCCACCAGTGATCAAAAGGCAGTATCCTCTCTCTGATAACAGAGTGATCCCACCAGTAATCAGAAGGTAGTGTCCTCTCTCTCATAGAGCGACCCCACCAGTGATCTAAAGGTAGTGTCCTCTCTCTCTGATAACAGAGCGATCCCACCAGTGATCACAAGGTAGTGTCCTCTCTCTCATAGGGCGATCCCACAAGTGATCAAAAGACATTGTCCTCTCTCTCTCTGATAACAGAGCGATCCCACCAGAGATCAAAAGGCAGTGTCCTCACTGAAAACAGAGCGATCCCACCAGTGATCAAAAGGCAGTGTCCTCTCTCTCATAGAGCAATCCCACCAGTGATCAAAAGGCGGTGTCCTCTCTCTCATAGAGCGATCCCACCAGTGATCAAAAGGCAGTGTCCTCTCTGATAACAGAGCGATCCCACCAGTGATCAAAAGGCGGTGTCCTCTCTCTCATAGAGCGATCCCACCAGTGATCAAAAGGCAGTGTCCTCTCTCTCTGATAACAGAGCGATCCCACCAGTGATCACAAGGCAGTGTCCTCTCTCTCATAGAGCAATCCCACCAGCGATCACAAGGCAGTCCTCTCTCTCATAGTGCAATCCCACCAGTGATCAAAAGGCAGTGTCCTCTCTCTCTGATAACAGAGCGATCCCACCAGTGATCACAAGGCAGTGTCCTCTCTCTCATAGAGTGATCCCACCAGCGATCACAAGGCAGTCCTCTCTCTCATAGTGCAATCCCACCAGTGATCAAAAGGCAGTGTCCTCTCTCTCTGATAACAGAGCTATCCCACCAGTGATCACAAGGCAGTGTCCTCTCTCTCTGATAACAGAGCGATCCCACCAGTGATCAAAAGGCAGTGTCCTCTCTGATAACAGAGCGATCCCACCAGTCATGAAAAGGCAGTGTCCTCTCTCTCATAGAGCAATCGCACCAGTGATCAAAAGACAGTGTCCTCTCGCTGATAACAGAGTGAACCCACCAGTGATCAAAAGGCAGTGTCCTCTCTCTAAAAACAGAGTGATCCCACCAGTGATCAAAAGGCAGTGTCCTCTCCCTGATAACAGAGCGATCCCACCAGTGATCACAAGGCAGTGTCCTCTCTCTCTGATAACAGAGCGATCCCACCAGTGATCAAAAGGCAGTGTCCTCTCTCTCATAGAGCAATCCCACCAGTGATCAAAAGGCAGTGTCCTCTCTCTGATAACAGAGTGATCCCACCAGTGATCAAAAGGCAGTGTCCTCTCTCTGATAACAGAGCGATCCCACCAGTGATCAAAAGGCAGTGTCCTCTCTGATAACAGAGCGATCCCACCAGTGATCACAAGGCAGTGTCCTCTCTCTCATAGAGTGATTCCACCAGTGATCAAAAGACATTGTCTTCTCTCTCTCTGATAACAGAGTGATCCCACCAGTGATCAAAAGGCAGTGTCCTCTCTCTCATAGAGCAATCCCACCAGCGATCACAAGGCAGTCCTCTCTCTCATAGTGCAATCCCACCAGTGATCAAAAGGCAGTGTCCTCTCTCTGATAACAGAGCGATCCCACCAGTGATCAAAAGGCAGTCCTCTCTCTGATAACGGAGTGATCCCACCAGTGATCAAAAGGCAGTGTCCTCTCTCTCATAGAGCAATCCCACCAGCGATCACAAGGCAGTCCTCTCTCTCATAGAGCAATCCCACCAGTGATCAAAAGGCAGTCCTCTCTCTGATAAAGGAGTGATCCCACCAGTGATTAAAATGCAGTGTCCTCTCTCTGATAACAGAGTGATCCCACCAGTGATCAAAAGGCAGTGTCCTCTCCCTGATAACAGAGCGATCCCACCAGTGATCACAAGGCAGTGTCATCTCTCTCTGATAACAGAGTGATCCCACCAGTGATCAAAAGGCAGTGTCCTCTCTGTGATAACAGAGTGATCCCACCAGTAATCAGAAGGTAGTGTCCTCTCTCTCATAGAGCGACCCCACCAGTGATCTAAAGGTAGTGTCCTCTCTCTCTGATAACAGAGTGATCCCACCAGTGATCAAAAGGCAGCATCCTCTCTCTGATAACAGAGCGATCCCAGCAGTGATCACAAGGCAGTGTCCTCTCTCTCATAGGGCGATCCCACAAGTGATCAAAAGACATTGTCCTCTCTCTCTCTGATAACAGAGCGATCCCACCAGAGATCAAAAGGCAGTGTCCTCACTGAAAACAGAGCGATCCCACCAGTGATCAAAAGGCAGTGTCCTCTCTCTCATAGAGCAATCCCACCAGTGATCAAAAGGCAGTGTCCTCTCTCTCATAGAGCGATCCCACCAGTGATCAAAAGGCAGTGTCCTCTCTGATAACAGAGCGATCCCACCAGTGATCACAAGGCAGTGTCCTCTCTCTCATAGAGCGACCCCACCAGTGATCAAAAGGCAGTGTCCTCTCTCTCTGATAACAGAGCTATCCCACCAGTGATCACAAGGCAGTGTCCTCTCTCTCTGATAACAGAGCGATCCCACCAGTGATCAAAAGGCAGTGTCCTCTCTGATAACAGAGCGATCCCACCAGTCATGAAAAGGCAGTGTTCTCTCTCTCATAGAGCAATCGCACCAGTGATCAAAAGACAGTGTCCTCTCGCTGATAACAGAGCGATCCCACCAGTGATCAAAAGGCAGTGTCCTCTCTCTAAAAACAGAGTGATCCCACCAGTGATCAAAAGGCATGGTCCTCTCCCTGATACCAGAGCGATCCCACCAGTGATCACAAGGCAGTGTCCTCTCTCTCTAATAACAGAGCGATCCCACCAGTGATCACAAGGCAGTGTCCTCTCTCTCAAAGAGCGACCCCACCAGTGATCAAAAGGCAGTGTCCTCTCTCTCTGATAACAGAGCGATCCCACCAGTAATCACAAGGCAGTGTCCTCTCTCTCTGATAACAGAGCGATCCCATCAGTGATCAAAAGGCAGTGTCCTCTCTCTCATAGAGCAATCCCACCAGTGATCAAAAGGCAGTGTCCTCTCTCTCATGGAGCAATCCCACCAGTGATCAAAAGGCAGTTTCCTCTCTCTGAGAACAGAGTGATCCCACCAGTGATCAAAAGGCAGTGTCCTCTCTCTGATAACAGAGCGATCCCACCAGTGATCAAAAGGCAGTGTCCTCTCTGATAACAGAGCGATCCCACCAGTGATCACAAGGCAGTGTCCTCTCTCTCATAGAGCGACCCCACCAGTGATCTAAAGGCAGTGTCGTCTCTCTCTGATAACAGAGTGATCCCACCAGTGATCAAAAGGCAGCATCCTCTCTCTGATAACAGAGCGATCCCACCAGTGATCACAAGGCAGTGTCCTCTCTCTCTGATAACAGAGCGATCCCACCAGAGATCAAAAGGCGGTGTCCTCTCTGAAAACAGAGCGATCCCACCAGTGATCAAAAGGCAGTGTCCTCTCTCTCATAGAGCAATCCCACCAGTGATCAAAAGGCAGTATCCTCTCTCTCATAGAGCGATCCCACCAGTGATCAAAAGGCAGTGTCCTCTCTGATATCAGAGCGATCCCACCAGTGATCACAAGGCAGTATCCTCTCTCTCATAGAGCGACCCCACCAGTGATCAAAAGGCAGTGTCCTCTCTCTCTGATAACAGAGCGATCCCACCAGTGATCACAAGGCAGTGTCCTCTCTCTCTGATAACAGAGTGATCCCACCAGTGATCAAAAGGCAGTGTCCTCTCTGATAACAGAGCGATCCCACCAGTCATGAAAAGACAGTGTCCTCTCTCTCATAGAGCAATCGCACCAGTGATCAAAAGGCAGTGTCCTCTCTCTGATAACAGAGTGATCCCACCAGTGATCAAAAGGCAGTGTCCTCTCTCCGATAACAGAGCAATCCCACCAGTGATCAAAAGGCAGTGTCCTCTCTGATAACAGAGCGATCCAACCAGTGATCAAAAGGTAGTGTCCTCTCTCTCATAGAGCGATCCCACCAGTGATCACTAGGCAGTGTCCTCTCTCTCTGATAACAGAGCGATCCCACCAGTGATCAAAAGGCAGTGTCCTCTCTCTGATAACAGAGTGATCCCACCAGTGGTCACAAGGCAGTGTCCTCTCTCTCATAGAGCGATCCCACCAGTGATCAAAAGGCAGTGTCCTCTCTCGCTGATAACAGAGTGATCCCACCAGTGATCAAAAGGCAGTGTCCTCTCTCTCATAGAGCGATCCCACCAGTGATCAAAAGGCAGTGTCCTCTCTTTGATAATGTAGCGATCCCACCAGTGATCACAAGGCATTGTCCTCTCTCTCTGTGATAACAGTGTGATCCCACCAGTGATCAAAAGGCAGTGTCCTCTCTCTCATAGAGCAATCCCACCAGTGATCAAAAGGCAGTGTCCTCTCTCTGATAACAGAGCGATCCCACCAGTGATCACAAGGCAGTGTCCTCTCTCTCTGATAACAGAGTGATCCCACCAGTGATCACAAGGCAGTGTCCTCTGTATCTGATAACAGATTGATCCCACCAGTGATCAAAAGGCAGTGTCCTCTCTCTGATAACAGAGCGATCCCACCAGTGATCAAATGGCAGTGTCCTCTCTCTCACAGAGCGATCCCACCAGTGATCAAAAGGCAGTGTCCTCTCTTTGATAATGTAGCGATCCCACCAGTGATCTAAAGGCAGTGTCCTCTCTCTGATAACAGAGCGATCCCAACACTGATCACAAGGCAGTGTCCTCTCTCTCATAGAGCGATCCCACCAGTGATCAAAAGGCAGTGTCCTCTCTCTGATAACAGAGTGATCCCACCAGTGGTCACAAGGCAGTGTCCTCTCTCTCATAGAGCGATCCCACCAGTGATCAAAAGGCAGTGTCCTCTCTCGCTGATAACAGAGTGATCCCACCAGTGATCAAAAGGCAGTGTCCTCTCTCTCATAGAGCGATCCCACCAGTGATCAAAAGGCAGTGTCCTCTCTTTGATAATGTAGCGATCCCACCAGTGATCACAAGGCATTGTCCTCTCTCTCTGTGATAACAGTGTGATCCCACCAGTGATCAAAAGGCAGTGTCCTCTCTCTCATAGAGCAATCCCACCAGTGATCAAAAGGCAGTGTCCTCTCTCTGATAACAGAGCGATCCCACCAGTGATCACAAGGCAGTGTCCTCTCTCTCTGATAACAGAGTGATCACACCAGTGATCACAAGGCAGTGTCCTCTGTATCTGATAACAGATTGATCCCACCAGTGATCAAAAGGCAGTGTCCTCTCTCTGATAACAGAGCGATCCCACCAGTGATCAAATGGCAGTGTCCTCTCTCTCACAGAGCGATCCCACCAGTGATCAAAAGGCAGTGTCCTCTCTTTGATAATGTAGCGATCCCACCAGTGATCTAAAGGCAGTGTCCTCTCTCTGATAACAGAGCGATCCCAACACTGATCACAAGGCAGTGTCCTCTCTCTCATAGAGCGATCCCACCAGTGATCAAAAGGCAGTGTCCTCTCTCTCTGATAACAGAGTGATCCCACCAGTGATCAAAAGGCAGTGTCCTCTCTCTCATAGAGCAATCCCACCAGCGATCACAAGGCAGTCCTCTCTCTCATAGAGCAATCCCACCAGTGATCAAAAGGCAGTGTCCTCTCTCTGATAACAGAGCGATCCCACCAGTGATCACAAGGCAGTGTCCTCTCTCTGATAACAGAGCTATCCCACCAGTGATCACAAGGCAGTGTCCTCTCTCTCACAGAGCGATTCCGCCAGTGATCAAAAGACATTGTCCTCTCTCGCTCTGATAACAGAGTGATCCCACCAGTGATCAAAAGGCAGTGTCCTCTCATAGAGCAATCCCACCAGCGATCACAAGGCAGTCCTCTCTCTCATAGAGCAATCCCACCAGTGATCAAAAGGCAGTCCTCTCTCTGATAACGGAGTGATCCCACCAGTGATTAAAATGCAGTGTCCTCTCTCTGATAACAGAGTGATCCCACCAGTGATCAAAAGGCAGTGTCCTCTCTCTCATAGAGCAATCCCACCAGCGATCACAAGGCAGTCCTCTCTCTCATAGAGCGATCCCACCAGTGATCAAAAGGCAGTGTCCTCTCTCTGATAACGGAGTGATCCCACCAGTGATCAAAAGGCAGTGTCCTCTCTCTGATAACAGAGCGATCCCACCAGTGATCAAAAGGCAGTGTCCTCTGTCTGATAACAGAGCGATCCCACCAGTGATGAAAAGGCAGTGTCCTCTCTCTCTGATAACAGAGTGATCCCACCAGTGATCAAAAGGCAGTGTCCTCTCTCTCATAGAGCAATCCCACCAGTGATCAAACTGCAGTGTCCTCTCTCTGATAACCGAGCGATCCCACCAGTGATCACAAGGCAGTGTCCTCTCTCTCATAGAGCGATTCCACCAGTGATCATAAGACATTGTCCTCTCTCTCTGTGATAACAGTGTGATCCCACCAGTGATCAAAAGGCAGTGTCCTCTCTCTCATAGAGCCATCCCACCAGCGATCACAAGGCAGTCCTCTCTCTCATAGAGCAATCCCACCAGTGATCAAAAGGCAGTTTCCTCTCTCTAATAACAGAGCGATCCCACCAGTGATCAAAAGGCAGTCCTCTCTCTGATAACAGAGCGATCCCACCAGTGATCACAAGGCAGTGTCATCTCTCTCTGATAACAGAGTGATCCCACCAGTGATCAAAAGGTAGTGTCCTCTCTCTCATAGAGCGACCCCACCAGTGATCTAATGGCAGTTTCCTCTCTCTCTGATAACAGAGTGATCCCACCAGTGATCAAAAGGCAGCATCCTCTCTCTGATAACAGAGCGATCCCACCAGTGATCACAAGGCAGTGTCCTCTCTCTCTGATAACAGAGCGATCCCACCAGAGATCAAAAGGCGGTGTCCTCTCTGAAAACAGAGCGATCCCACCAGAGATCAAAAGGAGTGTCCTCACTGAAAACAGAGCGATCCCACCAGTGATCAAAAGGCAGTGTCCTCTCTCTCATAGAGCAATCCCACCAGTGATCAAAAGGCAGTGTCCTCTCTCTCTGATAACAGAGCGATCCCACCAGTGATCAAAAGGCAGTGTCCTCTCTGATAACAGAGCGATCACACCAGTGATCACAAGGCAGTGTCCTCTCTCTCATAGATCGACCCCACCAGTGATCAAAAGGCAGTGTCCTCTCTCTGATAACAGAGCGATCCCACCAGTGATCACTAGGCAGTGTCCTCTCTCTCTCTGATAACAGAGCGATCCCACCAGTGATCAAAAGGCAGTGTCCTCTCTCTGATAACAGAGCTATCCCACCAGCGGTCACAAGGCAGTGTCCTCTCTCTCATAGAGCGATCCCACCAGTGATCAAAAGGCAGTGTCCTCTCTCTCTGATAACAGAGTGATCCCACCAGTGATCAAAAGGCAGTGTCCTCTCTCTCATAGAGCGATCCCACCAGTGATGAAAAGGCAGTGTCCTCTCTCTCTGATAACAGAGTGATCACACTAGTGATCACAAGGCAGTGTCCTCTGTCTCTGATAACAGAGTGATCCCACCAGTGATCAAAAGGCAGTGTCCTCTCTCTGATAACAGAGCGATCCCACCAGTGATCAAATGGCAGTGTCCTCTCTCTCATAGAGCGATCCCACCAGTGATCAAAAGGCAGTGTCCTCTCTTTAATAATGTAGCGATCCCACCAGTGATCTAAAGGCAGTGTCCTCTCTCTGATAACAGAGCGATCCCAACAGTGATCACAAGGCAGTGTCCTCTCTCTCATAGAGCGATCCCACCAGTGATCAAAAGGCAGTGTCCTCTCTCTCTGATAACAGAGTGATCCCACCAGTGATCAAAAGGCAGTGTCCTCTCTCTCATAGAGGAATCCCACCAGCGATCACAAGGCAGTCCTCTCTCTCATAGAGCAATCCCACCAGTGATCAAAAGGCAGTGTCCTCTCTCTGATAACAGAGCGATCCCACCAGTGATCACAAGGCAGTGTCCTCTCTCTGATAACAGAGCTATCCCACCAGTGATCACAAGGCAGTGTCCTCTCTCTCACAGAGCGATTCCGCCAGTGATCAAAAGACATTGTCCTCTCTCGCTCTGATAACAGAGTGATCCCAACAGTGATCAAAAGGCAGTGTCCTCTCATAGAGCAATCCCACCAGCGATCACAAGGCAGTCCTCTGTCTCATAGAGCAATCCCAGCAGTGATCAAAAGGCAGTCCTCTCTCTGATAACGGAGTGATCCCACCAGTGATTAAAATGCCGTGTCCTCTCTCTGATAACAGAGTGATCCCACCAGTGATCAAAAGGCAGTGTCCTCTGTCTCATAGATTAATCCCACCAGCGATCACAAGGCAGTCCTCTCTCTCATAACAGAGCGATCCCACCAGTGATCAAAAGGCAGTGTCCTCTCTCTCTGATAACAGAGCGATCCCACCAGTGATCAAAAGGCAGTGTCCTCTCTCTCATAGAGCGATCCCACCAGTGATCAAAAGGCAGTGTCCTCTCTCTGATAACAGAGCGATCCCACCAGTGATCACAAGGCAGTGTCCTCTCTCTCATAGAGCGATTCCACCAGTGATCAAAAGACATTGTCCTCTCTCTCTGTGATAACAGAGTGATCCCACCAGTGATCAAATGGCAGTGTCCTCTGTCTCATAGAGCAATCCCACCAGCGATCACAAGGCAGTGCTCTCTCTCATAGAGCAATCCCACCAGTGATCAAAAGGCAGTTTCCTCTCTCTGATAACAGAGCGATCCCACCAGTGATCAAAAGGCAGTCCTCTCTCTGATAACGGAGTGATCCCACCAGTGATCAAAAGGCAGTGTCCTCTCTCTGATAACAGAGCGATCCCACCAGTGATCAAAAGGCAGTGTGCTCTCTCTCATAGAGCAATCCCACCAGCGATCACAAGGCAGTCCTCTCTCTCATAGAGCAATCCCACCAGTGATCAAAAGGCAGTGTCCTCGCTCTGATAACAGAGTGATCCCACCAGTGATCAAAAGGCAGTGTCCTCTCTCTGATAATAGAGCGATCCCACCAGTGATCAAAAAGCATTGTCCTCTCTCTGATAACAGAGCGATCCCACCAGTGATCACAAGGCAGTGTCCTCTCTCTCTGATAACAGAGTGATCCCACCAATGATCAAAAGGCAGTGTCCTCTCTCTCATAGAGCAATCCCACCAGTGATCAAAAGGCAGTGTCGTCTCTCTCATAGAGCGATCCCACCAGTGATCACAAGGCATTGTCCTCTCTCTCTGATAACAGAGTGATCCCACCAGTGATCACAAGGCAGTGTCCTTTCTCTGATAACAGAGCGATCCCACCAGTGGTCACAAGGCAGTGTCCTCTCTCTCATAGAGCGATCCCACCAGTGATCACAAGGCAGTGTCCTCTCTCTCTGATAACAGAGCGATCCCACCAGTGATCAAAAGGCAGTGTCCTCTCTGATAACAGAGCGATCTCACCAGTCATGAAAAGGCAGTGTCCTCTCTCTCATAGAGCAATCGCACCAGTGATCACAAGGCAGTGTCCTCTCTCTGATAACAGAGCGATCCCACCAGTGATCACAAGGCAGTGTCCTCTCTCTCATAGAGCGATTCCACCAGTGATCAAAAGACATTGTCCTCTCTCGCTCTGATAGCAGAGTGATCCCACCAGTGATCAAAAGGCAGTGTCCTCTCTCTAGAGCAATCCCACCAACGATCACAAGGCAGTCCTCTCTCTCATAGAGCAATCCCACCAGTGATCAAAAGGCAGTCCTCTCTCTGATAACGGAGTGATCCCACCAGTGATTAAAATGCAGTGTCCTCTCTCTGATAACAGAGTGATCCCACCAGTGATCAAAAGGCAGTGTCCTCTCTCTCATAGATTAATCCCACCAGCGATCACAAGGCAGTCCTCTCTCTCATAGAGCGATCCCACCAGTGATCACAAGGCAGTGTCCTCTCACTCATAGGGCGATCCCACCAGTGATCAAAAGGCAGTGTCCTCTCTCTCATAGAGCGATCCCACCAGTGATCAAAAGACAGTGTCCTCTCTCTGATAACAGAGCGATCCCACCAGTGCTCACAAGGCAGTGTCCTCGGTCTGATAACAGAGCGATCCCACCAGTGATCACAAGGCAGTGTCCTCTCTCTCATAGAGCGATTCCACCAGTGATCAAAAGACATTGTCCTCTCTCGCTCTGATAACAGAGTGATCCCACCAGTGATCAAAAGGCAGTGTCCTCTCTCTCATAGAGCAATCCCACCAGCGATCACAAGGCAGTCCTCTCTCTCATAGAGCAATCCCACCAGTGATCAAAAGGCAGTGTCCTCTCTCTGATAACAGAGTGATCCCACCAGTGATCACAAGGCAGTGTCCTCTCTCTGATAACAGAGCGATCCCACCAGTGATCAAAAGGCAGTGTCCTCTCTCTCTGATAACAGAGTGATCCCACCAGTTATCAAAAGGCTGTGTCCTCTCTCTCATAGAGCAATCCCACCAGTGATCAAACGGCAGTGTCCTCTCTCTGATAACCGAGCGATCCCACCAGTGATCACAAGGCAGTGTCCTCTCTCTCATAGAGCGATTCCACCAGTGATCAAAAGACATTGTCCTCTCTCTCTCTGATAACAGAGGGATCCCACCAGTGATCAAATGGCAGTGTCCTCTGTCTCATAGAGCAATCCCACCAGCGATCACAAGGCAGTGCTCTCTCTCATAGAGCAATCCTACCAGTGATCAAAATGCAGTGTCCTCTCTCTGATAACAGAGCGATCCCACCAGTGATCAAAAGGCAGTGTCCTCTCTCTGATAACGGAGTGATCCCACCAGTGATCAAAAGGCAGTGTCCTCTCTCTGATAACAGAGCGATCCCACCAGTGATCAATAGGCAGTGTCCTCTCCAGCGATCACAAGGCAGACCTCTCTCTCATAGAGCAATCCCACCAGTGATCAAAAGGTAGTGTCCTCGCTCTGATAACGGAGTGATCCCACCAGTGATCAAAAGTCAGTGTCCTCTCTCTGATAACAGAGCGATCCCACCAGTGATTAAAAAGCATTGTCCTCTCTCTGAGAACAGAGCGATCCCACCAGTGATCACAAGGCAGTGTCCTCTCTCTCTGATAACAGAGTGATCAAAAGGCAGTGTCCTCTCTCTCATAGAGCAATCCCACCAGTGATCAAAAGGCAGTGTCCTCTCTCTCTGATAACAGAGTGATCCTACCAGTGATCACAAGGCAGTGTCCTCTCTCTGATAACAGAGCGATCCCACCAGTGGTCACAAGGCAGTGTCCTCTCTCTCATAGAGCGATCCCACCAGTGATCAAAAGACAGTGTCCTCTCTCTGATAACAGAGCGATCCCACCAGTGCTCACAAGGCAGTGTCCTCGGTCTGATAACAGAGCGATCCCACCAGTGATCACAAGGCAGTGTCCTCTCTCGCTCTGATAACAGAGTGATCCCACCAGTGATCAAAAGGCAGTGTCCTCTCTCTCATAGAGCAATCCCACCAGCGATCACAAGGCAGTCCTCTCTCTCATAGAGCAATCCCACCAGTGATTAAAATGCAGTGTCCTCTCTCTGATAACAGAGTGATCCCACCAGTGGTCACAAGGCAGTGTCCTCTCTCTCATAGAGCGATCCCACCAGTGATCAAAAGGCAGTGTCCTCTCTCTCTGATAACAGAGTGATCCCACCAGTTATCAAAAGGCTGTGTCCTCTCTCTCATAGAGCAATCCCACCAGTGATCAAACGGCAGTGTCCTCTCTCTGATAACCGAGCGATCCCACCAGTGATCACAAGGCAGTGTCCTCTCTCTCATAGAGCGATTCCACCAGTGATCAAAAGACATTGTCCTCTCTCTCTGTGATAACAGTGTGATCCCACCAGTGATCAAAAGGCAGTGTCCTCTCTCTCATAGAGCAATCCCACCAGCGATCACAAGGCAGTCCTCTCTCTCATAGAGCAATCCCACCAGTGATCAAAAGGCAGTTTCCTCTCTCTGATAACAGAGCGATCCCACCAGTGATCAAAAGGCAGTCCTCTCTCTGATAACGGAGTGATCCCACCAGTGATCAAAAGGCAGTGTCCTCTCTCTGATAACAGAGCGATCCCACCAGTGATCAATAGGCAGTGTCCTCTCCAGCGATCACAAGGCAGACCTCTCTCTCATAGAGCAATCCCACCAGTGATCAAAAGGCAGTGTCCTCGCTTTGATAACGGAGTGATCCCACCAGTGATCAAAAGGCAGTGTCCTCTCTCTGATAATAGAGCGATCCCACCAGTGATCAAAAAGCATTGTCCTCTCTCTGATAACAGAGCGATCCCACCAGTGATCACAAGGCAGTGTCCTCTCTCTCTGATAACAGAGTGATCCCACCAATGATCAAAAGGCAGTGTCCTCTCTCTCATAGTGCAATCCCACCAGTGATCAAAAGGCAGTGTCCTCTCTCTCATAGAGCGATCCCATCAGTGATCACAAGGCAGTGTCCTCTCTCTGATAACAGAGCGATCCCACCAGTGGTCACAAGGCAGTGTCCTCTCTCTCATAGAGCGATCCCACCAGTGATCAAAAGGCAGTGTCCTCTCTCTCTGATAACAGAGTGATCCCACCAGTGATCAAAAGGCAGTGTCCTCTCTCTCATAGAGCAATCCCACCAGCGATCACAAGGCAGTCCTCTCTCTCATAGAGCAATCCCACCAGTGATCAAAAGACAGTGTCCTCTCTCTGATAACAGAGCGATCCCACCAGTGCTCACAAGGCAGTGTCCTCGGTCTGATAACAGAGCGATCCCACCAGTGATCACAAGGCAGTGTCCTCTCTCTCATAGAGCGATTCCACCAGTGATCAAAAGACATTGTCCTCTCTCGCTCTGATAACAGAGTGATCCCACCAGTGATCAAAAGGCAGTGTCCTCTCTCTCATAGAGCAATCCCACCAGCGATCACAAGGCAGTCCTCTCTCTCATAGAGCAATCCCACCAGTGATTAAAATGCAGTGTCCTCTCTCTGATAACAGAGTGATCCCACCAGTGATCAAAATGCAGTGTCCTCTCTCTCATAGATTAATCCCACCAGCGATCACAAGGCAGTCCTCTCTCTCATAGAGCGATCCCACCAGTGATCACAAGGCCGTGTCCTCTCACTCATAGGGCGATCCCACCAGTGATCAAAAGGCAGTGTCCTCTCTCTCATAGAGCGATCCCACCAGTGATCAAAAGGCAGTGTTCTCTCTGATAACCGAGCGATCTCACCAGTGATCACAAGGCAGTGTCCTCTCTCTCATAGAGTGATTCCACCAGTGATCAAAAGACATTGTCTTCTCTCTCTCTGATAACAGAGCGATCCCACCAGTGATCAAAAGGCAGTGTCCTCTCTCTCATAGAGCAATCCCACCAGCGATCACAAGGCAGTCCTCTCTCTCATAGTGCAATCCCACCAGTGATCAAAAGGCTGAGTTCTCTCTCTGATAACAGAGCGATCCCACCAGTGATCAAAAGGCAGTCCTCTCTCTGATAACGGAGTGATCCCACCAGTGATCAAAAGGCAGTGTCCTCTCTCTGATAACAGAGCGATCCCACCAGTGATCAAAAGGCAGTGTCCTCTCTCTCATAGAGCAATCCCACCAACGATCACAAGGCAGTCCTCTCTCTCATAGAGCAATCCCACCAGTGATCAAAAGGCAGTGTCCTCGCTCTGATAACGGAGTGATCCCACCAGTGATCAAAAGGCAGGGTCCTCTCTCTGATAACAGAGCGATCCCACCAGTGATCAAAAAGCATTGTCCTCTCTCTGATAACAGAGCGATCCCACCAGTGATCACAAGCAGTGTCCTCTCTTTCTGATAACAGAGTGATCCCACCAGTGATCAAAAGGCAGTGTCCTCTCTCTCATAGAGCAATCCCACCAGTGATCAAAAGGCAGTGTCCTCTCTCTGATAAGAGAGCGATCCTACCAGTGATCAAAAGGCAGTGTCCTCTCTCTCATAGAGCAATCCCACCAGCGAACACAAGGCAGTCCTCTCTCTCATAGAGCAATCCCACCAGTGATCAAAAGGCAGTGTCCTCGCTCTGATAACGGAGTGATCCCACCAGTGATCAAAAGGCAGGGTCCTCTCTCTGATAACAGAGCGATCCCACCAGTGATCAAAAAGCATTGTCCTCTCTCTGATAACACAGCGATCCCACCAGTGATCACAAGGCAGTGTCCTCTCTCTCTGATAACAGAGTGATCCCACCAGTGATCAAAAGGCAGTGTCCTCTCTCTCATAGAGCAATCCCACCAGTGATCAAAAGGCAGTGTCCTCTCTCCGATAACAGAGCGATCCTACCAGTGATCGAAAGGCAGTGTCCTCTCTCTGAGAACAGAGTGATCCCACCAGTGATCACAAGGCAGTGTCCTCTCTCTCATAGAGCAATCCCACCAGTGATCAAAAAGCAGTGTCCTCGCTCTGATAACGGAGTGATCCCACCAGTGATCAAAAGGCAGTGTCCTCTCTCTGATAACAGAGCGATCCCACCAGTGATCAAAAGGCTGTGTCCTCTACTGATAACAGAGCGATCCCACCAGTGGTCACAAGGCAGTGTCCTCTCTCTCATTGAGCGATCCCACCAGTGATCAAAAGGCAGTGTCCTCTCTCTCTGATAACAGAGTGATCCCACCAGTGATCAAAAGGCAGTGTCCTGTCTCTCATAGAGCGATCCTACCAGTGATCACAAGGCAGTGTCCTCTCTCTCTGATAACAGAGTGATCCCACCAGTGATCACAAGGCAGTGTCCTCTCTCTCATAGAGCAATCCCACCAGCGATCACAAGGCAGTCCTCTCTCTCATAGAGCAATCCCACCAGTGATCAAAAGAGAGTGTCCTCGCTCTGATAACGGAGTGATCCCACCAGTGATCAAAAGGCAGTGTCCTCTCTCTGATAACAGAGCGATCCCACCAGTGATCAAAAAGTATTGTCCTCTCTCTGATCACAGAGCGATCCCACCAGTGATCACAAGGCAGTGTCCTCTGTCTCTGATAACAGAGTGATCCCACCAGTGATCACAAGGCAGTGTCCTCTCTCTGATAACAGAGCGATCCCACCAGTGGTCACAAGGCAGTGTCCTCTCTCTCATAGAGCGATCCCACCAGTGATCAAAAGGCAGTGTCCTCTCTCTCAGATAACAGAGTGATCCCACCAGTGATCAAAAGGCAGTGTCCTCTCTCTCACAGAGCGATCATACCAGTGATCACAAGGCAGTGTCCTCTCTCTCTGATAACAGAGTGTTCCCACCAGTGATCACAAGGCAGTGTCCTCTCTCTGATAACAGAGCGATCCCACCAGTGGTCACAAGGCAGTGTCCTCTCTCTCATAGAGCGATCCCACCAGTGATCAAAAGGCAGCGTCCTCTCTCTCATAGAGCAATCCCACCAGCGATCACAAGGCAGTCCTCTCTCTCATAGAGCAATCCCACCAGTGATCAAAAGGCAGTGTTCTCGCTCTGATAACGGAGTGATCCCACCAGTGATCAAAAGGCAGTGTCCTCTCTCTGATAACAGAGCGATCCCACCAGTGATCAAAAAGTATTGTCCTCTCTCTGATCACAGAGCGATCCCACCAGTAATAACAAGGCAGTGTCTTCTCTCTCTGATAACAGACTGATCCCACCAGTGATCAAAAGGCAGTGTCCTCTCTCTAATGGAGCAATCCCACCAGTGATCAAAAGGCAGTGTCCTCTCTCTCTGATAACAGAGTGATCCTACCAGTGATCGAAAGGCAGTGTCCTCTCTCTGAGAACAGAGTGATCCCACCAGTGATCACAAGGCAGTGTCCTCTCTCTCATAGAGCAATCCCACCAGTGATCAAAAGGCAGTGTCCTCTCTCTGATAACGGAGCGATCCCACCAGTGATCAAAAGGCAGTGTCCTCTCTCTCATAGAGCAATCCCACCAGTGATCAAAAGGCAGTGTCCTCTCTCTGATAACAGAGTGATCCCACCAGTGATCAAAAGGGAGTGTACTTTCTCCGATAACAGAGCGATCCCATCAGTTATCAAAAGGCAGTCTCCTCTCTGATAACAGAGCGATCCCACCAGTGATCACAAGGCAGTGTCCTCTCTCTCATCGAGCAATCCCACCAGTGATCAAAAGGCAGTGTCCTCTCGCTCTGATAACAGAGCTATCCCACCAGTGATCAAAAGGCAGTGTCCTCTCTCTCATAGAGCGATCCCACCGGTGATCAAAAGGCTGTGTCCTCTCTCTGATAACAGAGCGATCCCACCAGTGATTACAAGGCAGTGTCCTCTCTCTCTGATAACAGAGTGATCCCACCAGTGATCACAAGGCAGTGTCCTCTCTCTGATAACAGAGCGATCCCACCAGTGGTCTCAAGGCAGTGTCCTCTCTCTCATAGAGCAATCCCACCAGTGATCAAAAGGCAGTGTCCTCTCTCTCATAGAGCGATCCCACCAGTGATCAAAAGGCAGTGTCCTCTCTCTGATAACAGAGTGATCCCACCAGTGATCAAAAGGCAGTGTCCTCTCTCCGATAACAGAGCGATCCCACCAGTTATTAAAAGGCAGTGTTCTCTCTGATAACAGAGCGATCCCACCAGTGATCACAAGGCAGTGTCCTCTCTCTGATAACAGAGCGATCCCACCAGTGGTCTCAAGGCAGTGTCCTCTCTCTCATAGAACGATCCCACCAGTGATCAAAAGGCAGTGTCCTCTCTCTCTGATAACAGAGTGATCCCACCAGTGATCAAAAGGCAGTGTCCTCTCTCTCATAGAGCGATCCCACCAGTGATCAAAAGGCAGTGTCCTCTCTCTCTGATAACATAGTGATCCTACCAGTGATCGAAAGGCAGTGTCCTCTCTCTGATAACAGAGCGATCCCACCAGTGATCACAAGGCAGTGTCCTCTCTCTCTGATAACAGACTGATCCCACCAGTGATCAAAAGGCAGTGTCCTCTCTCTCTGATAACAGAGTGATCCCACCAGTGATCAAAAGGCAGTGTCCTGTCTCTCATAGAGCTATCCTACCAGTGATCACAAGGCAGTGTCCTCTCTCTCTGATAACAGAGTGATCCCACCAGTGATCACAAGGCAGTGTCCTCTCTCTGATAACAGAGCGATCCCACCAGTGATCACAAGGCAGTGTCCTCTCTCTCATAGGGCGATCCCACCAGTGGTCACAAGGCAGTGTCCTCTCTCTCATAGAGCGATCCCACCAGAGATCAAAAGGCAGTGTCCTCTCTCTTTTATAACAGAGTGATCCCACCAGTGATCAAAAGGCAGTGTCCTCTCTCTCTGATAACAGAGTGATCCCACCAGTTATCAAAAGGCAGTGTCCTCTCTCTCATAGAGCAGTCCCACCAGCGATCACAAGGCAGTCCTCTCTCTCATAGAGCAATCCCACCAGTGATCAAAAGGCAGTGTCCTGTCTCTGATAACAGAGTGATCCCACCAGTGATCACAAGGCAGTGTCCTCTCTGTGATAACAGAGCGATCCCACCAGTGGCCTCAAGGCAGTGTCCTCTCTCTCATAGAGCAATCCCACCAGTGATCAAAAGGCAGTGTCCTCTCTCTCATAGAGCGATCCCACCAGTGATCAAAAGGCAGTGTCCTCTCTCTGATAACAGAGTGATCCCACCAGTGATCAAAAGGCAGTGTCCTCTCTCCGATAACAGAGCGATCCCACCAGTTATTAAAAGGCAGTGTCCTCTCTGATAACAGAGCGATCCCACCAGTGATCACAAGGCAGTGTCCTCTCTCTGATAACAGAGCGATCCCACCAGTGGTCTCAAGGCAGTGTCCTCTCTCTCATAGAGTGATCCCACCAGTGATCAAAAGGCAGTGTCCTCTCTCTCATAGAGCGATCCCACCAGTGATCACAAGGCAGTGTCCTCTCTCTCTGATAACAGACTGATCCCACCAGTGATCAAAAGGCAGTGTCCTCTCTCTCTGATAACAGAGTGATCCCACCAGTGATCAAAAGGCAGTGTCCTGTCTCTCATAGAGCTATCCTACCAGTGATCACAAGGCAGTGTCCTCTCTCTCTGATAACAGAGTGATCCCACCAGTGATCAAAAGGCAGTGTCCTGTCTCTCATAGAGCTATCCTACCAGTGATCACAAGGCAGTGTCCTCTCTCTCTGATAACAGAGTGATCCCACCAGTGATCACAAGGCAGTGTCCTCTCTCTGATAACAGAGCGATCCCACCAGTGGTCTCAAGGCAGTGTCCTCTCCCTCATAGAGCAATCCCACCAGTGATCAAAAGGCAGTGTCCTCTCTCTCATAGAGCGATCCCACCAGTGATCAAAAGGCAGTGTCCTCTCTCTGATAACAGAGTGATCCCACCAGTGATCAAAAGCCAGTGTCCTCTCTCCGATAACAGAGCGATCCCACCAGTTATTAAAAGGCAGTGTCCTCTCTGATAACAGAGCGATCCCACCAGTGATCACAAGGCAGTGTCCACTCTCTGATAACAGAGCGATCCCACCAGTGGTCTCAAGGCAGTGTCCTCTCTCTCATAGAGTGATCCCACCAGTGATCAAAAGGCAGTGTCCTCTCTCTCATAGAGCGATCCCACCAGTGATCACAAGGCAGTGTCCCCTCTCTCTGATAACAGAGTGATCCCACCAGTGATCACAAGGCAGTGTCCTCTCTCTGAGAACAGAGCGATCCCACCAGTGGTCACAAGGCAGTGTCCTCTCTCTCATAGAGCGATCCCACCAGTGATCACAAGGCAGTGTCCCCTCTCTCTGATAACAGAGTGATCCCACCAGTGATCACAAGGCAGTGTCCTCTCTCTGAGAACAGAGCGATCCCACCAGTGGTCACAAGGCAGTGTCCTCTCTCTCATAGAGCGATCCCACCAGTGATCAAAAGGCAGTGTCCTCTCTCTCATAGAGCAATCCCACCAGCGATCACAAGGCAGTCCTCTCTCTCATAGAGCAATCCCACCAGCGATCACAAGGCAGTCCTCTCTCTCATAGAGCAATCCCAGCAGTGATCAAAAGGCAGTCTCCTCTCTCTGATAACAGAGCGATCCCACCAGTGATCACAAGGCAGTGTCCTCTCTCTCATAGAGCGATTCCACCAGTGATCAAAAGACATTGTCCTCTCTCTCTCTGATAACAGAGTGATCCCACCAGTGATCAAAAGGCAGTCCTCTCTCTGATAACGGAGTGATCCCTCCAATGATCAAAAGGCAGCGTCCTCTCTCTGATAACAGAGCGATCCCACCAGTGATCAAAAGGCAGTGTCCTCTCTCTCATAGAGCCATCCCACCAGCGATCACAAGGCAGTCCTCTCTCTCATAGAGCAATCCCACCAGTGATCACAAGGCAGTCCTCTCTCTCATAGAGCAATCCCACCAGAGATCAAAAGGCAGTCCTCTCTCTGATAATGGAGTGATCCCACCAGTGATCAAAAGGCAGTGTCCTCTCTCTGATAAGAGAGCGATCCCACCAGTGATCAAAAGGCAGTGGCCTCTCTCTCATAGAGTGATCCCACCAGTGATCAAAATGCAGTGTCCTCTCTCTCATAGAGCAATCCCACCAGTGATCAAAAGGCAGTGTCCTCGCTCTGATAACGGAGTGATCCCACCAGTGATCAAAAGGCAGTGTCCTCTCTCTGATAACAGAGCGATCCCACCAGTGATCACAAGGCAGTGTCCTCTGTCTGATAACAGAGCGATCCCACCAGTGATCAAAAGGCAGTGTCCTGTCTCTCATAGAGCTATCCTACCAGTGATCACAAGGCAGTGTCCTCTCTCTCTGATAACAGAGTGATCCCACCAGTGATCAAAAGGCAGTGTCCTGTCTCTCATAGAGCTATCCTACCAGTGATCACAAGGCAGTGTCCTCTCTCTCTGATAACAGAGTGATCCCACCAGTGATCACAAGGCAGTGTCCTCTCTCTGATAACAGAGCGATCCCACCAGTGGTCTCAAGGCAGTGTCCTCTCTCTCATAGAGCAATCCCACCAGTGATCAAAAGGCAGTGTCCTCTCTCTCATAGAGCGATCCCACCAGTGATCAAAAGGCAGTGTCCTCTCTCTGATAACAGAGTGATCCCACCAGTGATCAAAAGGCAGTGTCCTCTCTCCGATAACAGAGCGATCCCACCAGTTATTAAAAGGCAGTGTCCTCTCTGATAACAGAGCGATCCCACCAGTGATCACAAGGCAGTGTCCTCTCTCTGATAACAGAGCGATCCCACCAGTGGTCTCAAGGCAGTGTCCTCTCTCTCTGATAACAGAGTGATCCCACCAGTGATCAAAAGGCAGTGTCCTCTCTCTCATAGAGCGATCCCACCAGTGATCACAAGGCAGTGTCCCCTCTCTCTGATAACAGAGTGATCCCACCAGTGATCACAAGGCAGTGTCCTCTCTCTGAGAACAGAGCGATCCCACCAGTGGTCACAAGGCAGTGTCCTCTCTCTCATAGAGCGATCCCACCAGTGATCACAAGGCAGTGTCCCCTCTCTCTGATAACAGAGTGATCCCACCAGTGATCACAAGGCAGTGTCCTCTCTCTGAGAACAGAGCGATCCCACCAGTGGTCACAAGGCAGTGTCCTCTCTCTCATAGAGCGATCCCACCAGTGATCAAAAGGCAGTGTCCTCTCTCTCATAGAGCAATCCCACCAGCGATCACAAGGCAGTCCTCTCTCTCATAGAGCAATCCCACCAGCGATCACAAGGCAGTCCTCTCTCTCATAGAGCAATCCCAGCAGTGATCAAAAGGCAGTCTCCTCTCTCTGATAACAGAGCGATCCCACCAGTGATCACAATGCAGTGTCCTCTCTCTCATAGAGCGATTCCACCAGTGATCAAAAGACATTGTCCTCTCTCTCTCTGATAACAGAGTGATCCCACCAGTGATCAAAAGGCAGTCCTCTCTCTGATAACGGAGTGATCCCTCCAATGATCAAAAGGCAGCGTCCTCTCTCTGATAACAGAGCGATCCCACCAGTGATCAAAAGGCAGTGTCCTCTCTCTCATAGAGCCATCCCACCAGCGATCACAAGGCAGTCCTCTCTCTCATAGAGCAATCCCACCAGTGATCACAAGGCAGTCCTCTCTCTCATAGAGCAATCCCACCAGGGATCAAAAGGCAGTCCTCTCTCTGATAACGGAGTGATCCCACCAGTGATCAAAAGGCAGTGTCCTCTCTCTGATAAGAGAGCGATCCCACCAGTGATCAAAAGGCAGTGGCCTCTCTCTCATAGAGTGATCCCACCAGTGATCAAAATGCAGTGTCCTCTCTCTCATAGAGCAATCCCACCAGTGATCAAAAGGCAGTGTCCTCGCTCTGAT